>NW_026733222.1:102500-125000 GCF_028476545.2 Physella acuta
AGTCTCGAGTCAAACAATCTACTAGAAGACGTGATTTTTGCCTAAGTGCCGACAGCAGACTAAGAAATGGACAGGTAATTGTCTTTTAGAGATAGCAAGTTACTTTCAAAGCAAGTATTTGCAGTCGTGTTCACAGACACAAAGACACACACACTGGCACACAGTGACATACAGACAAGATTGCAATACTTCCTATATACTCCGTCTACGAGAAAGTAAACGGCAGATAAGACATACTGACGCTGTCAATTAAATCTCCGAGGACCAAAAATTAAATATCTAATAACATATATCTATTATAATTCTAGATCTAGGGTAAATCCGGAAATACCCGTAACGTTTAAAATATTCTAAATTCTCGCTCTATAGCGATTTGCTGCATCTCCTCGTCCTGTGCGCTGCGTGGCCCGGCGTGCGGCATGTCGAGCAATATGTTTGGTTGTATTAAAGCGAGGGTGGGGTTACTGCTAATACGTGACCTAAATCACGTGATACCTACGCTCGCCGCCACAGTGGTGTACACCAGACGTAAACACAATCAGCTGTTCACCAGCGCTGGACGTGTTCACCGTCTGTAAAGAATCGCACCCGCGGAAAAGGAAAAATACGTTAAAAAACTGAACTCGTAGGAATTGAAGATCCTTATACAATTATTGACAGTTTCGTGGATAATATAAATATGTAGCCGAAATTTCTAAGTAAAAATACTGTTAGTAATATTGTTTGCGTTTAGGGTTTAAGTAGACGAATCTGATCAAATGCAGTAATATATTATAGGTTATCTACTGTAGCAAACGTGAGACCACTTAACTCCTACAAAACCCACACTACAACGACTAATATAATTCATGGGTAATAACCACTGCTGTTCTTAGATCTCAGCCAATCTGGGTAGCATGTTATACAATTTAAGACCCTTATAATCCATCAGGGAAGTGATCAGACACATTAATACTGATGTTCAGCCCTCAAGATGGCCAGCCCCCACCTTTATTTAGCCCACAATAAAACCAAAGAGGAGTGTGCCCTGCCCTCCCCTGAAAATGTCTCACCTCCGTGATACCCAGCCCCACAGAGATAGTATCTCTTATATAATTTTTGACCCTCAGGGCCCAGCAGGGAGAACAAAGGGGAAAGTCCCACTGCTCTCCCCTCAACATTTCTCACCTCGATGTCATGTTATGTCATTTATAGCACACATGGCTTATCAGGGGAAGGCATTAAGAATCTTAACTCTGGACAGCTACATACTAGTATACTAGCTACACACTAGGTGCCTACTGTAAACTACTAGACTGTAGGCCCTATGTAGACCTGCAATTGTATCAATTGTAGACTGGGTCCATTGTTATTATTCTAAACCATCTTAGTCTTATAATGTTTCTAGCTTGATTTGTTTCTTTTATAAACAGTGGATTTAAAAAATTAGCCTAATCATTAACCAAATAATAATAATGTGGTTATTTGTTGTTGGCTGGTATGATCTAGATTCTACTACTAGGCTACATAAACTTAATAGACTAATTACTAGATATGCATTTTAATTTAATTAAACTCAGTCCAGTATCAGATACATATTGCTGTAAAAAGACACAAAGTATGTAGGCCTTAGTAATTTATTAAAGCCTTCTACTACAATAATATCAATTACATGCTTGTATAAACTTTTTACAATTTAATTTAAGTAGCAGATTTTAGATCTAAGTCAAGTCATATAATCTATTTCAATTTCAGAAAATTTCGTTTGCTAAAAAAATTATTAGATTATAGAGCGAGATTTTAGATCTTAGAGACAATTAAATGCTTTTTTTAGGCATATTATGACTACTTTTGATTTATTATGGGTGTATTTTGAATCGAATGTAGATCTAAATTTTGTAATTAAATTTAAGTAAATAAGTAGATTCTAGATTCTATGTCTACCCAGCGGAACCAGTCACCCTAAATCCAGAATCTAGATTTGTGGTCCGAATTTTGTTTACGCCATGTTTAGAGCTAGATTCTAGATATTAAAACACTATTATTAAGCCTACTATTAGATCTTATTATTCTTGTTATTACTTTTGACTTTGTCTTTTACTATTAGTATTTGTGAAGGTCGAGCATATTTGTTTTATTAATAGTTATCTTTTATAATTAAAATGAAGTTTATTATTTTACTGTCCTTACCTGAAACAAAGTATCGAGAACTGCATTTGATCAGATTCGTCTACTTAAACTCTAAACGCAAACAGTATTACTAACAGTATTTTTATTTAGAAATTTTGGCCACATATTTATATTATCTAGGAAACTGTCAATAACAGTATAAGGATCTTCAATTCCTAAGAGTTCAAGTATTTTAACGCATTTTTCCTTTCTTTACAAACAGTAACCGCGTCAATATGATGTGTGTGGTGTACAACACCCTGGCGGCGGACGTAGGTATCACGAACGGACAACGTCATATGAAAGGACTCTATAAGCTAACTTGACATTGATTTAAGACGGGCTTTTATTTCTATCGTGGTTGTGGCACCTTGCAATTGAATGGACTACACCATGCACCGTATTTAACGGGTTTACATAAATGATACGGATCGTTGCTTCTTGAACATTTTTTTACAGCCCTAAAGGTAAAAATGTACACAGCTAAGCTGAAGACAAAGGGGGAGACACAGGAAGCAGAATCGAGGACAAAGGACGGTCCAGCCCCGTTGTTTGTTGATCATATAAAAGCTCTAGCCAACTAGTCAATTTTTAACGCCGCAGTTATCTTTATATTTTAACATTTTAAATATTGCTACTTTCAGTGTTTCTACTATTTAGAGTTTTTAACTGCATTCATTTTTCAACCAGAAATTTTGTTTTAAATTATATTACCTATATTACCTAAAATATAATTCATCAAAACTTTAAGAGAATAAACTTTTTTTCAGAACATAACACTGAATATATTTCAAAAACATATTTCAAGTAAGTTGTTTGTTTTTTAAATATTAATTCCCTTTGTTTTTGTTTAGCGTCATCGCAATATCTGTCTCATGTCATCTAAGAATTAAAATATTCAAGGATTTCTAAAAGCCGTAAAGGCTTTACATAATATAAAGATTAATCATTGCATTAATTCATCTCATTCGTTTGTTTAGGGTTTTATTTATTGTTTTAGTATAACAATTTTTTATATAACTCAAATGTATAGCAAGTTTTCAAGTAAGTATGCATATTAGTATTACTAAAATAGAGTGGTCGCATTTAGGATTCCCTGTATATTTGCCCATTAATATTTCTTGACAGTTGTTAAATGACAATTTACACTTAGTATTTTAAAATACGTTTTTAAAATCACAATAAATTATTTAATAAACCCAATTTAAAGTTTGTTATGTTGTTGATATCAATATGAAATCTGCCAACAATTTTTTATTTGTAGTCATCATGGTGAGATATGACTGGAACAAAGTCAACAGTGAAATATATTTTTAGATACAAATCTTACTGATAGACATAGCACTGAGTTTTATGTGTGTGGGGTGGGGGGCGGGGGAGGGGGTTCAACTAAATGGGCTGTATTCGTTGATGTCTTGGCCCTTTTCTTAAACATACACATACATATACACATATATATACACCCACATACACACACACACACCACACACACAAAAATTAACAACAAATAAAGTAGATAACAATCAGTTCAGCAAGAATGCCCTCGCAGGTTATTATAATGATGAGACCGCAGTAGCTTCTACTAAATATTTTTCATCAGATACTTAAAAATGAACTTTTTTGTTTATTTTATGCAATTTTATTTACGAGTTAACTGATTTTTTAAAAGCTTTACTTTATATCATCTATTACATATGACATAAGCTTTATCTTAATCATAACTTTTGTACGTAGGTTGTGACTTTTGAGACGATGTGTAGTGAGAGGGGCGGGAGGAGGGGAGACAGAATTAAGGAAGTGTTGCATTTAAAGGGAAACTACTTAGTTCATATTTTTTTGAAAATGCAGCTTTGATCGGTTATATTCCCTTATAGAAATTAGACAAAAATATTTATTTTTCTAGACTACAACCCTTTCTCTAATCTTCAACCTAGTTAATGTTTCGGATACATTTTTTTTAAATGGGCAATTTGTTTTCTATTTCAGACGCCAACTTTGCCCTCCCTGTCAACGTTTATCAGATTTAAGTTGTAAAACAGATAAATGGCGGTGTAAGTGTTTGTCTTGCTTTGTGTAGTTTATCCGGGGTTTTCCTTGCTATTAAATTGTCTATATTTTAGTCTTCGTGTTATCTACATTAAATTAGCTATCAGTAATTTACCAAGCATGTAAACTAATAACTTAATATGTGATCAATATATCTATTTACTAAACATGTAATGGCCATATTATATGTGTATTTTTTAAAATACTGATCGTGTAATATCTAATTTTTCAAAATACTGATCATGTAATATCTAATTTTGTATTCAAAAAATTAATGTTATAATAAAATAATATTTAACAGACCAGAACAGCCTCCATACAACATCAGTCTGAATGTGACTGGACACATGGACTTTCATATAGAGTTGCCAGAAGGGACCTTCAGTTCAAGTTCTCTTGTAGTTCTAGCCTCGATCTGGATGATCGCAATTTTGTTGCTGATGTACAATATCATATAACTCAACATAAGATTATATATATATATATATATATATATATATATATATATATATATATATATATATATATATATATATATATATAATATATATATATATATATATCGGCAAAATAAAACTGATTTTTTATTTATATTTATATTTTATAATAATAGACTTTACAAGAAATTCTATAACGTATAATAGATATACCGATCTGGTAACAAGTTTATCTTTACTAAAATTTGCTCCATTTATTATATTATAAGTGATACTATTTTTTGGTCTCTTTTATACAATTTTAAAAATTATTTTTAAAAATTATTATCTCTTCGTTTTATTTACCTGAAGATAACGGGTGGTCTATATTTTATACTTATTTTTGTTGATTACTGAATAGTTATTTGGCTTTGTGATTATACAAGAAATTAACATTCCTTATGACATTAACCCAATCAGTAATATTTGATAATTTCTACACAGTTAATTCTTCTAATTCAATTTAAATATTATAAATCTTTTAAATCACATGTAATAAAACTTGTTGTTTATAAGATTTTTAAATTTGCAACATGTATAACCTGACTTTATTTACATTAAAAATCCATATTAATATATGCATTATTTCTTTAGTTTTAAAACATAGCTTTACCCAGCGTATGCTCATAAAAATTAGTTGTGTTTTTAAGACGAAGATGAATTAATATCCAGAATCTGTTAATAAAATTATGTATTTGTAATTAAGTGATGTAACTACATCCATAACCTATAAATGAAAATGTACTTACTATGCGATGATTATCACATATTTTTAATTACATTAGTAAATTATGTACTTTATTTCGATAGAACGAAAATCAAAAGCTAGATGTTCAGATATGCCTAAAATACACAGTTACATAGCCAAAACACATCTGCTAATCGTTAAATAGTTATTTGCATTTTCGTAAAAGTATTTTGAAAATTAATTTTCTAAATGAGTAGAAGACACTATAAAAACTTGTAATGCTGACTTTTTCTGCACTAATCTATATTGCAAAACAAGAGTCTTAATTATAGTATTTGAATAATTAAATGAAATATTCCTCGTAGTAATCTCACCCATGATAGAGGCAAAACTACAGGGTTACAGTTTATATGGGGAAAACACTGAAAATTAAAATATTTTATATTGCGTTCAAGAAAAGAGAGCTCTGAACATTTTTATATAAATACATACATGCATATAATATATATATATATATATATATATATATATATATATATATGTGTGTGTGTGTGCGTGTGTGTGGGGGGGGGGTGTAAACATTAATTTAAAATTACTAAATTTATTAACACGAAACAATTTTGAAAGAGGTTTTTGTACATCAAACGATTGAATAAGCCAGGGGTCGGCAACCTTTTGAAGCGGAAGAGCCAAATGTTACAATTTTTAAAATTTCCCTGGTTTTAAAGAGCCACTCGGGCAGATGTGGCTCGTTAGCTAGGGACAGCCACTCTTCTAGGAGAGACAACCCAAAAATCAAACAACTGCTGCCTTGTAGTTTGTTCTTGGTTGGACAAAGGCTATGGAAGCAAATCCAAAAAAGAAAAGCAGGCTGAAATCGGAGTCAATGGCCTCAATGGCGCATAACCAGTTGACACGTAACGCTTAATTGTGTTGGAGGCGTGGTCGAGTCGGCAAAAAACTTATGGATGATACATTCGAACAAAGTCTCGAGTACAACCCACTGGCAGATAAATCTCGATCCACTTCAACACTAATAATTAAGAACGAAGAAGAAGAAGAAAAAAGAGCCACTAACATTTTTTTATTTCAAATATTTTATTTTTTTATTAAGATTATTAGTATTTGTGCAAGGAGCTGGAGAGCCGCATCTTGATATCAAAAGAGCCGCATGCGGCTCGCGAGCCGCAGGTTGCCGACCCCTGGAATAAGCTATTATAATCTAATTTAATTGTCGCAATTATGAGGTTATTATTTAATATTTTTAAAAATCATTTTAATTTCTACTTTCATAAAAGCTTGTTGATACAAACGTTTTTTTTTTTTAATTTTAAGTTTATTTTAATGCTAGTAGTATATTAGGTCCCTTTTGGGTCGTATCCGCAGGCGCAGGCGCACCCAGGATGCGCAAAGGATATATAGTAAAATACTCGGATGCGCAGGGGGATGCGCAGGCGCCGCAGGAACAACGAGATATAGTAAAATACTCCAGGCGAAGGCGCAGGGTGAAGGAGCCGCAGGCGCAAAGACATATAGTAAAATACTCCGGATGGGGATGCGGATGGGGATGGGGATGGGGATGCGGATGGGGATGGGGATGGGGATGCGGATGGGGATGGGGAGGATGCGCAGGGATGCGGATGGGGTGTAGGTCACTAGGGCAGTAGGTCAGCGCCGGTGACCTTGTGACGTAATCAGTGACCTAGTTACGTAATTTTAATGAGTTTTTAATTAGTTTTAATGAGTTTTTTAAATTTTAATTAATTTTTGACCTAGTTACGTAATTTTAATGTGTTTTTTAATTAATTTGATTTTAATTACTTTGTGTTTTGTTTGTTTATTTTTAATACGTTTAATTAATTTGATTTTTATTTATTACATTTTTAAATTTTAAATTTTTTTATTAATTAGTACGTAATTTGATTATTTGTTTGTATTTTGTTTGTTTATTTTTTAATTAGTTTAATTTTTTAAATTTAATTAATTTAATTAGTTTAATTATTATTGACAAGGTACGTGGTTGGAGTTTAATTTTTTAAATTTTTAAATTTTTTAAAATTATTATTTTTTAATTTTAAATTTTAAATTTGTTTATTCGTTTACTTGTTGTTTATTTGTTTGGTTTAATTCATTTTAATTAGTTTCATTTTAATTTTTATATTCTCCAACACAACGACCGTGTACAAAAAACAGGTTAAATTCTCCACCACAACGCTAAAGTATACAAACATAGAACATTCATTAAAGATAACGATTAGCGACAGCTGTTACATATCGATCCGCGATCCTTTGTTCTTGTCAACCACCGTACAAGGGCCAAGTTAATATTAATCGCACCCACTGACCATCAGTATGATGGTCCACCTAATTAAAGTTGGTCACGCATCAGCGATTTACAGCGGTTTACTTGGCACTGCCCGTTTTTTTTTAATGGGAATGTATTGATCGACTCGCCTCGACCCAGTGTAGCCATTAACCATCAGGCGACAGCTGTGCATCAGTTGTGCAACAGCTGGTACCACACTTTCCACTAACACTTAAACACCGCAGCCTGGCGCAATGAGATATAGTAAAATACTCGGGATGGGGATGCGCAGGTGCAGCCTGCCGCAACCTGGCGCAATGAGATATAGTAAAATACTCCGGATGGGGATGCGGATGGGGATGGGGATGCGGATGGGGATGGGGAGGATGCGCAGGGATGCGGATGGGGAGTAGGTCAGTAGGTCAATAGGTCGCCACCGGTGACCTTGTGACGTAATCACCGTATGTGACCTTGTTACGTAATTTTAATAAGTTTTTAATTAGTTTTAATGACTTTTTAAAATTTTAATTAATTTTTATTAACGAGTTACGTAATTTGAATGTGTTTTTAATTAGTTTTAATGAGTTTTTAAAATTAATGGATTTTAATTTTAATTTTTTTATTTTATTTTTTTCATTATCTGTTAACTTTAAGGTTCTATAACTCTATATATTTAAATTCATTTTTGATTCAACCGAGTTTACTTTTCCTAACGTAAGTACATGTAAAGAGGGGTTTCCAATAGATCTGTAATGAATTAGGCCTTTTTGACTATGACTTGTTGCCCAGGTGTTGACATGATACGCTTTTTTGAGATACGCACATACACACACACACACACACACACATACACGCGCGCGCGCGAAATTCATACTAGGTCGATAAAGTCGGAGAGAACTTATAGGTATACATTATCATGGTGACAACAAAAGCGATCCTTATTTTATTTACATGAAAGCGTGTTTTCCAAAAAAGTGTCACCATGCCGATGTCATTTTCGCAGCGGGGTTTAGTTTAAGTGCACCTCGTGCACGTTTGTTTACATTTTAAAAGTCGAGTCGCGTGTCTTCCCTAGTAGAGAAACGAGAGGAAAGACAACTGTTCTAAAATTAGAACAGCATTGTTTACAGCCACGAGTATCGTCCCTTGTGAAACATATTCGCGTCAGAATCCTTAACTAAACATTCAATTTCTTTAACAAGTTAAAAAATAATTTAGGAAGTCAAGGGTTAACAACATTAGACGCCACCCTTTTTTGTTTTCTGTGACGACAAGGCACAATACACTTTTGTATTTTATGTCTCAAGTAGAGGGGTGGGATATTTTTTCTTTGTTAGAGTCTTGTAAACAATGGGTAGACGATGTGATTACTAAGTAAGAGGAGAGAGAACGGGGTTTGCATCGCGATATTTGAAAACATGGCGATGTTTAACCTCATCCAAAAAAGGCAATGAACCTAGAAGGAAGACGAATATATATCTTAGTCTTGCAGCAGATTACCTTCCCATGTTCGCTTTAGTATTACAGTTTTCATCAAGCTTCTTTTTGACTTGAACTTCTTTAATTTTTAAGAAAGTTTACTTATACATATTACATTACGTCTAATGACAATTTTTTATTTTTACCACTCAATGTATTTTGTTTTTCTATATCTTGCATTGTCATCTTAATTTTTGATCACCTTAGTAAAAATTTGATTAAGATTATAAACTTCAAGTTTTAAAAAACAACAACGTTATAGTACGACGTGTCAAAGGACACACCGTTTAAAATGGCTACATTTAAATTTCACAAAAATAATGACGTGTAAAATCTAAATATGGTATGACGTTAGCATACATAACATTCAATCAAATCAATCTAAAGTACAAATCAATAATTTTGATTGATTAAGGGGCTGGGTGAGTTATTTTTATCGCTATTCGCCCTTCCCCTTCCCTTTGTCCGCAACCCCTTCCCCCTTCTCCCATCCCCTAAGCTCAATACCAACCGTACCACTACCCATTCTATTCCATTAAAGAGACAAAGGATGTATGACAAACCTACATTTATCTACAGTCAATTAATGTCACAACCCCCTAGACACTAATCCAACAGATTGGGATACATATTTTGTAGGCACCACTCCTCAACGAATACCACATGCGCCCTAGCCTTTGTCCGCCGCCCTCGCTCCCATCCCTAAACAACCGCTTGATAAACAGACCGTACGTCTACCTGCACTATACCTATTCCCTTGGACAGACAAAGGACAAAGTAACAGAAAAACATTTATCCGTCTTCGTTTACTGTCACAAGTGACAACGTTCCCATCCAACTCCGAAACATGCATGTAACAACTTTTAACCCTGCCTCGGTGAAAACAAAACTCCCCCGGCCCTAGTATGAACTCTACCCCTGTCCATTCCTAAACATGCATGGACCGAGTTTGAAACCTCCCTAGGTGAAAACTTCACCGACCCCAGTATAAACTCTACACCTACCCATTCCAAAACATGCATGGTCCGACTTTGAAACCTGCGTAGGTGAAAACTCCTCTGACTCTAGTATAAACTCTGCCCCTCATCTATGTACCAACTTTGAAACATGCATCGGTGTTAACAAAACACCTCCGACTCTAGTATGAACGCTGCACCCATCCAACTCCAGAACATGCATGTACCAACTTTGTAACCTGCCTCGGTGAAAACTTCACCGACCTTAGTATGGACTCTACACCTACCGATTCCAAAACATGCATGTTCCGAGTTCAAAACCAACCTTCACCGACACTAGTATGAACTCGGCTACCAACAATTCCTAAACATGCATCTACCAACTTTGCAACCTGCCTCGGTGTTAACAAAACTCCCGACCCTAGTATGAACTCTACCCCTCTCCATTCCTAAACAGGCATGTACCAACTTTGTAACCTGCCTCGGTGAAAACTTCACCGACCTTAGTATGGACTCTACACCTACCGATTCCAAAACATACATGTTCCGAGTTCAAAACCAACCTTCACCGACACTAGTATGAACTCGGCTACCAACAATTCCTAAACATGCATGTACCAACTTTGCAACCTGCCTCGGTGTTAACAAAACTCCCCCGACCTTAGTATGAACTCGACTGACAACAATTCCTAAACATGCATGTCCCAACTTTGTAACCTGCTTCGGTGAAAACTTCACTGACCTTAGTATGAACACGGCCCCTAACAATTCCAAGGATGCATATAGGAACTTCGAAACCACCCTCGGTGTAACCAAAACACCTCCGTCCCTAGTATAAACTCTACCTCATCCAATTCCTAAACATGCATGTAACAACTTTTAACCATGCCTCGGTGAAAACGTCACCGACTCTCGTATAAACTCTCTACCTATCAATTCTAAAACATGTATGTACCAACTTTGCAACCTGCCTAGGTGAAAACTCCCCCGACCCTACTATAGACTCGACCTCTAACAATTCCAAAACATGCATGGTCTAGCTTCGAACCCTGCCTCGGTGAAAACGTCACCGACCCTACTATAAACTCTAGCCCTACCATTTCCAAAACATGCATGTACCACTTTCGAAACATGCATCGGTGTTAACAAAACACCTCCGACGATAGTATGAACTCTAACCTAACCAATTCCTAAACATGCATGTAACAACTTTTAGCCCTTCCTCGGTGAAAACGTCACCGACTCTACTATAAACTCTCATCCTATCAATTCCAAAACATGGATGTACCAACTTTGTAACCTGCCTCAGTGTTAACAAACCTCCCCGACCCTAGTATGAACTGCCAACAATTCCTAAACATACATGTCCCAACTTTGTAACCTGCCTCGGTGAAAACTTCACCGACCCTAGTATGGACTCTACACCTACCGATTCCAAAACATACATGGTCCGAGTTCAAAACCAACCTTGGTGAAAACTTCCCAACTCTAGTATAAACTCTACCCCAACCAAATTCGAAACCACCCTCGGTGAAACCAAAACACTCCCGTCCCTAGTGTAAACTCTACCGCCTCCAACTCCAAAACATACATGTCCCAACTTTGAAACATGCGTCGATGAAAACTTCACCGACTCTAGTATGAACGGTGCCCCTAGTCAACTCCAAACCTTCCCTGGGCACCCGAATAAAAATAACTCACCCAGCCCCTTAATCAATCAAAATTATTGATTTGTACTTTAGATTGATTTGATTGAATGTTATGTATGCTAACGTCATACCATATTTAGATTTTACACGTCATTATTTTTGTGAAATTTAAATGTAGCCATTTTAAACGGTGTGTCCTTTGACACGTCGTACTATAACGTTGTTGTTTTTTAACACTTGAAGTTTATAATCTTAATCAAATTTTTACTAAGGTGATCAAAAATTAAGATGACAATGCAAGATATAGAAAAACAAAATACATTGAGTGGTAAAAATAAAAAAATGTCATTAGACGTAATGTAATATGTATAAGTAAACTTTCTTAAAAATTAAAGAAGTTCAAGTCAAAAAGAAGCTTGATGAAAACTGTAATACTAAAGCGAACATGGGAAGGTAATCTGCTGCAAGACTAAGATATATATTCGTTTTCCTTCTAGATTCATTGCCTTTTTTGGATGAGGTTAAACATCGCCATGTTTTCAAATATCGCGATGCAAACCCCGTTCTCTCTCCTCTTACTTAGTAATCACATCGTCTACCCATTGTTTACAAGACTCTAACAAAGAAAAAATATCCCACCCCTCTACTTGAGACATAAAATACAAAAGTGTATTGTGCCTTGTCGTCACAGAAAACAAAAAAGGGTGGCGTCTAATGTTGTTAACCCTTGACTTCCTAAATTATTTTTTAACTTGTTAAAGAAATTGAATGTTTAGTTAAGGATTCTGACGCGAATATGTTTCACAAGGGACGATACTCGTGGCTGTAAACAATGCTGTTCTAATTTTAGAACAGTTGTCTTTCCTCTCGTTTCTCTACTAGGGAAGACACGCGACACGACTTTTAAAATGTAAACAAACGTGCACGAGGTGCACTTAAACTAAACCCCGCTGCGAAAATGACAACGGCATGGTGACACTTTTTTGGAAAACACGCTTTCATGTAAATAAAATAAGGATCGCTTTTGTTGTCACCATGATAATGTATACCTATAAGTTCTCTCCGACTTAATCGACCTAGTATGAATTTCGCGCGCGCGCGTGTATGTGTGTGTGTGTGTGTGTGTGTATGTGCGTATCTCAAAAAAGCGTATCATGTCAACACCTGGGCAACAAGTCATAGTCAAAAAGGCCTAATTCATTACAGATCTATTGGAAACCCCTCTTTACATGTACTTACGTTAGGAAAAGTAAACTCGGTTGAATCAAAAATGAATTTAAATATATAGAGCTATAGAACCTTAAAGTTAACAGATAATGAAAAAAATAAAATAAAAAAATTAAAATTAAAATCCATTAATTTTAAAAACTCATTAAAACTAATTAAAAACACATTCAAATTACGTAACTCGTTAATAAAAATTAATTAAAATTTTAAAAAGTCATTAAAACTAATTAAAAACTTATTAAAATTACGTAACTAGGTCACATGCGGTGATTACGTCACAAGGTCACCGGTGGCGACCTACTGACCTACTGACCTACTCCCCATCCGCATCCCTGCGCATCCTCCCATTCCCCATCCGCATCCCCATCCCCATCCGCATCCCCATCCGGAGTATTTTACTATATCTCATTGCGCCAGGTTGCGGCAGGCTGCACCTGCGCATCCCCATCCCGAGTATTTTACTATATCTCATTGCGCCAGGCTGCGGTGTTTAAGTGTTAGTGGAAAGTGTGGTACCAGCTGTTGCACAACTGATGCACAGCTGTCGCCTGATGGTTAATGGCTACACTGGGTCGAGGCGAGTCGATCAATACATTCCCATTAAAAAAAACGGGCAGTGCCAAGTAAACCGCTGTAAATCGCTGATGCGTGACCAACTTTAATTAGGTGGACCATCATACTGATGGTCAGTGGGTGCGATTAATATTAACTTGGCCCTTGTACGGTGGTTGACAAGAACAAAGGGTCGCGGATCGATATGTAACAGCTGTCGCTAACCGTTATCTTTAATGAATGTTCTATGTTTGTATACTTTAGCGTTGTGGTGGAGAATTTAACCTGTTTTTTGTACACGGTCGTTGTGTTGGAGAATATAAAAATTAAAATGAAACTACTTAAAATGAATTAAACCAAACAAATAAACAACAAGTAAACAAATAAACAAATATAACATTAAAATTAAAAAATAATAATTTTAAAAAATTTAAAAAATTAAAAAATTAAACTCCAATTACGTACCTCGTTAATAATAATTAAACTAATTAAAATAATTAAATTTAAAAAATTAAACTAATTAAAAAATAAACAAACAAAATACAAACAAATAATCAAATTACGTACTAATTAATAAAAAAATTTAAAATTTAAAAATGTAATAAATAAAAATCAAATTAATTAAACGTATTAAAAATAAACAAACAAAACACAAAGTAATTAAAATCAAATTAATTAAAAAACACATTAAAATTACGTAACTAGGTCAAAAATTAATTAAAATTTAAAAAACTCATTAAAACTAATTAAAAACTCATTAAAATTACGTAACTAGGTCACTGATTACGTCACAAGGTCACCGGCGCTGACCTACTGCCCTAGTGACCTATTCCCCATCCGCATCCCTGAGCATCCTCCCCATCCCCATACGCATCCCCATCCCCATCCCCATCCGCATCCCCATCCGGAGTACTTTACTATATGTCTTTGCGCCTGCGGCTCCTTCACCCTGCGCCTGCGCCTGGAGTATTTTACTATATCTCGTTGTTCCTGCGGCGCATCCCCATCCCGAGTATTTTACTATATCTCGTTGTTCCTGCGGCGCCTGCGCATCCCCCTGCGCATCCGAGTATTTTACTATATATCCTTTGCGCATCCTGGGTGCGCCTGCGCCTGCGGATACGACCCAAAAGGGACCTAATATACTACTAATGCTTCATATTTAATAGAATCGCATAACTGAAAACTTGAATTGTGTGTAGGCCCTACCATAGCGCTGAAAATTAGTACCTTAATCAATAGTTAGATGTTTTTAAAATAAAATTAACAGCAAATTATGTCAAATTCTATATCACACAGCATTGTCACCTGGTTATGGCCGACGTGTCAATTTTGAAATAAATCCGTTCAATAGAAGTGGCACAAATTTTGCTCGCCAATTTCGAAACATGACCAACGAAGCACGACAAAAGAAAGTAATCCAGTTAAATAATATCGAGTAATGGAGATACAAAAAAAACAGAGGCATCAAACAAAAGCTTGCAAAAAATAAATTAAATATTTAGCGTAGTCCCTTCACCCATAATAAAAATTCAAATGGGGAAAACCCAATAAAATAAAAAAGGCTGTTCTTTATTTCTTTACAAGAGAGCTCTAGCAAGGTTGGATTATATTATAATTCTAGAAATAAGAAGCATCAAAATGTATGTAAAAAAAATATAGGCCCCTATATATATATATATATATATATATATATATATATATATATATATATATATATATATATATATATATATATATATCATAAGGAGTTCGTTCGTTATTTAAACTTTTTCTTTAAACATGAGTTTAAAATAATTTAATATAAAAAAAAATAATTTTGAAAGAGGTTTATGTACATCACTTGGTTGAATACACGACCATAATCTAATTTAATCTAATTTAATTGTAACAATTGTGAGGTTAGTTATTTAAATGGTTTTGCATTATTAAATACTAGGCATACTGCCTAGCTTCGCTTAGGTTTCCAAAAAAGTTGAGAAATTGAATGATTAATTAATAGGCGATTGGCTGTTATATTAAATGTCTAAATTTATACAGTGGGGTACTTTTTTAGTACCCATAAATTGATAGAATATTCGCAACTTATTACTCGCAAGGTTATTAGAACTGAAAGGGCTTTCATAAAAATTATCAATCAAATATTATATTAAATTACTTTTGCAATTAATTTTACAATTAAAATACAATACAAAACTTAATTTATAACACAATATCCATTTAATACAATGCTATACTTTATGATTTTTGTTTTTTCTTAAAAAGAGTATACAAAATATAAAAAAATTGTTACATTAAAAAGTTACCTCCCCTGCTCATAGACCAATTGACCAAATTTCGTATAATGAGAATTTCACTCGCAGTCATTTTTAGCCCTCTTCGAGGGCTTTAATGCTGACCAACAGGTTTTCCATACGGCCCATCTATCTATAGAGGTGTATGCAAAAAATTAGCCAGTTATACAAAGAGTAAGTACCCTAAAATTTGCGTAGAAATTACCCAGTTTTCCCCATAAAATACAAAGATTATATAGGGAAATACAACTGGTCAGTTTTGACCCCTTTACGAAGTTTTCCCAGATATGCTGAGTTTTTTGTGACACCCCTAGGTGTTCTTCTACCACCTCACAAAATATCAAGGGGGGTCGTCGGAGGAAATTTTTTTTCGTAATAGAGCTCATATAAAGAGAAATTCACTCGCGGTCACTTTTTAGCCCTCGTCGAGGGTTTTGAGTGTAACCGACAGTTTTCCCTAAAGGTCAAGCCATTGACCTAGGAGCATGCAAAAAATTAGCCAGATATACTGAGCTTAAGTACCCTAAAGTCTGCGTTGAAATGACCCTCTGTTTTTCCCATAAAATACAAAGATTATATAGGAAAATACAACTGGTCAGTTTTGACCGCTTTACGAAGTTTTCCCAGATATGCCGAGTTTTTTGTGACACCCCTAGGTGTTCTTCTACCACCTCACAAAATATCAAGGGGGGTCGTCGGAGGAAATTTTTTTTCGTAATAGAGCTCATATTAAGAGAATTTCACTCGCGGTCACTTTTTAGCCCTCGTCGAGGGCTTTGAGTGTAACCGACAGTTTTCCCTAAAGGTCAAGCCATTGACCTAGGAGCATGCAAAAAATTAGCCAGATATACTGAGCTTAAGTACCCTAAAGTCTGCGTTGAAATGACCCTCTGTTTTTCCCATAAAATACAAAGATTATATAGGGAAATACAACTGGTCAGTTTTGACCGCTTTACGAAGTTTTCCCAGATATGCCGAGTTTTTTGTGACACCCCTAGGTGTTCTCCTACCACCTCACAAAATATCAAGGGGGGTCGTCGGAGGCAATTTTTTTTCGTAATAGAGCTCATATAAAGAGAATTTCACTCGCGATCACTTTTTAGCCCTCGTCGAGGGCTATGAGTGAGACCGACAGTTTTCCCTAAAGGTCAAGCCATTTACCTATAAACATGCCAAACATTAGCCAGATGTAAAGAGGGTAAGTGCCCAAAAATCCGTTTTGAAATGACCCTCTGTTTTTCCCATAAAATACAAAGATTATATAGGGAAATACGACTGGTCAGTTTTGACCCAGTTCCCGATTTTTCCCGGACATGGCGAGTTTTTTGTGACACCCCTAGGTGTTCTTCTACCACCTCACAAAATATCAAGGGGGGTCGTCGGAGGAAATTTTTTTTCGTAATAGAGCTCATATAAAGAGAATTTCACTCGCGGTCACTTTTTAGCCCTCGTCGAGGGCTTTGAGTGAGACCGACAGGTCTGCCCTACGGTCAAGCCATTTACCTATAAACATGCCAAAAATTAGCCAGATGTAAGGAGGGTAAGTGCCCTAAAATCCGTTTTGAAATGACCCTCTGTTTTTCCCATAAAATACAAAGATTATATAGGGAAATACGACTGGTCAATTTTGACCCATTTCCCGATTTTTCCCGGACATGGCGAGTTTTTTGTGACACCCCAAGGCGTTCTCCTACCACCTCACAAAATATCAAGGGGGGTCGTCGGAGGAAATTTTTTTTCGTAATATAGCCCATATAAGGCGCCGGTCAGTCGAGGTCAGTTTTGACCCCCTCTCGGTAGACTTTTCGGCCAACCGTCACCGGCCCTCGTGTTCTATCGCCCCAAGGCACCATCGTGCCAAATTTGACGCGCCTGCGGCGCCGGGAAGTGCCCTATCGGGCACCTGACCACTTTGCTTTATATATATAGACTAGGCATACTGCCTAGCTTCGCTTAGGTTTCCAAAAAAGTTGAGAAATTGAATGATTAATTAATAGGCGATTGGCTGTTATATTAAATGTCTAAATTTATACAGTGGGGTACTTTTTTAGTACCCATAAATTGATAGAATATTCGCAACTTATTACTCGCAAGGTTATTAGAACTGAAAGGGCTTTCATAAAAATTATCAATCAAATATTATATTAAATTACTTTTGCAATTAATTTTACAATTAAAATACAATACAAAACTTAATTTATAACACAATATCCATTTAATACAATGCTATACTTTATGATTTTTGTTTTTTCTTAAAAAGAGTATACAAAATATAAAAAAATTGTTACATTAAAAAGTTACCTCCCCTGCTCATAGACCAATTGACCAAATTTCGTATAATGAGAATTTCACTCGCAGTCATTTTTAGCCCTCTTCGAGGGCTTTAATGCTGACCAACAGGTTTTCCATACGGCCCATCTATCTATAGAGGTGTATGCAAAAAATTAGCCAGTTATACAAAGAGTAAGTACCCTAAAATTTGCGTAGAAATTACCCAGTTTTCCCCATAAAATACAAAGATTATATAGGGAAATACAACTGGTCAGTTTTGACCCCTTTACGAAGTTTTCCCAGATATGCTGAGTTTTTTGTGACACCCCTAGGTGTTCTTCTACCACCTCACAAAATATCAAGGGGGGTCGTCGGAGGAAATTTTTTTTCGTAATAGAGCTCATATAAAGAGAAATTCACTCGCGGTCACTTTTTAGCCCTCGTCGAGGGTTTTGAGTGTAACCGACAGTTTTCCCTAAAGGTCAAGCCATTGACCTAGGAGCATGCAAAAAATTAGCCAGATATACTGAGCTTAAGTACCCTAAAGTCTGCGTTGAAATGACCCTCTGTTTTTCCCATAAAATACAAAGATTATATAGGGAAATACAACTGGTCAGTTTTGACCGCTTTACGAAGTTTTCCCAGATATGCCGAGTTTTTTGTGACACCCCTAGGTGTTCTTCTACCACCTCACAAAATATCAAGGGGGGTCGTCGGAGGAAATTGTTTTTCATAATAGAGCTCATATAAAGAGAATTTCACTCGCGGTCACTTTTTAGCCCTCGTCGAGGGCTTTGAGTGTAACCGACAGTTTTCCCTAAAGGTCAAGCCATTGACCTAGGAGCATGCAAAAAATTAGCCAGATATACTGAGCTTAAGTACCCTAAAGTCTGCGTTGAAATGACCCTCTGTTTTTCCCATAAAATACAAAGATTATATAGGGAAATACAACTGGTCAGTTTTGACCGCTTTACGAAGTTTTCCCAGATATGCCGAGTTTTTTGTGACACCCCTAGGTGTTCTCCTACCACCTCACAAAATATCAAGGGGGGTCGTCGGAGGAAATTTTTTTTCGTAATAGAGCTCATATAAAGAGAATTTCACTCGCGATCACTTTTTAGCCCTCGTCGAGGGCTATGAGTGAGACCGACAGTTTTCCCTAAAGGTCAAGCCATTTACCTATAAACATGCCAAAAATTAGCCAGATGTAAAGAGGGTAAGTGCCCAAAAATCCGTTTTGAAATGACCCTCTGTTTTTCCCATAAAATACAAAGATTATATAGGGAAATACGACTGGTCAGTTTTGACCCAGTTCCCGATTTTTCCCGGACATGGCGAGTTTTTTGTGACACCCCTAGGTGTTCTTCTACCACCTCACAAAATATCAAGGGGGGTCGTCGGAGGAAATTTTTTTTCGTAATAGAGCTCATATAAAGAGAATTTCACTCGCGGTCACTTTTTAGCCCTCGTCGAGGGCTTTGAGTGAGACCGACAGGTCTGCCCTACGGTCAAGCCATTTACCTATAAACATGCCAAAAATTAGCCAGATGTAAGGAGGGTAAGTGCCCTAAAATCCGTTTTGAAATGACCCTCTGTTTTTCCCATAAAATACAAAGATTATATAGGGAAATACGACTGGTCAATTTTGACCCATTTCCCGATTTTTCCCGGACATGGCGAGTTTTTTGTGACACCCCAAGGCGTTCTCCTACCACCTCACAAAATATCAAGGGGGGTCGTCGGAGGAAATTTTTTTTCGTAATATAGCCCATATAAGGCGCCGGTCAGTCGAGGTCAGTTTTGACCCCCTCTCGGTAGACTTTTCGGCCAACCGTCACCGGCCCTCGTGTTCTATCGCCCCAAGGCACCATCGTGCCAAATTTGACGCGCCTGCGGCGCCGGGAAGTGCCCTATCGGGCACCTGACCACTTTGCTTTATATATATAGATTCAAATAAAATCATTTTATTTTTTACTTTCTCTAAGTGCATACATAAAAACGTGTAGATATAAGTTGTTTTTATTTTAATTTTATTTTAATGCTTGATATTTAATGTAGTCCCATCGCTAAAAACTTGAATTGTGTGTACAATAGCGCTGAAAATTAGTACCAAAATCTATCTTAAGATGATTTGTTTTAAAATAAAATCAACATTGAATTCAGGCCAATTCTATCTCACACTTCACTTCATTGTCACCTGGTCATGACTGACGTGTCGAGATTGAAATAAATCCGTCCAATAGAGGTGGCACAAATTTTGCTCGCCAATTTCGACACTTGACCAACGAGGCACGACTAAAGAAAGTAATCCAGTTAAATAATATCGAGAAATATAAAGACAAAACAGCAACCGAGGAATCAAACAAAAGCTTGGAAAAGCATATAAAATATACTGGCGTAGTTCCTTCACCCATAATAACATTTCATATGGGGAAAACCCAATAAAATGAAATACGCGGTTCTTTATTTCTAGACAAGAGAGCTCTAACAGCTTAGACTATAAATAATTCTAGAAATCAAAAGCATCAAAATGTATGTAAAAAGTATATAGGCCCCTACATTAACCGTCGACCGTCGAAAATTTTAAGTGTGCACCCCTCCCTCGTCCCTGGAACCGGAAGTTTCTAGTGCCAGCCCCACGTCTATAATATAAAAAGGAAGAAGTTCAATGGCATAATACAGTGAGAATTTTAAATACGTTTTCAAAATCACATTAAAGTATTTAATTAACCAATATAAAGTTTTTTATGTTGTTGATTTCAGTGAATTTTTTAAAAATTTGTAAATGTTCTTCAAAAAAGACAAAATGTCTCATGGTGATATATGACTGGAACAAAGTCAACAGTGAAATATATATTTTAGATCTAAGTCTTACTCGTAGACATAGCATAGAGTTTTATGTGTGGATTCAACTAAATGGGCTGTATTCGCTAATGTCTCGACGCTTCTCTCAAACTCAAACTCACACACACACACCACACACACACACACACACACTACACACACAGACAACAACAACAATATCAACAACAAATAAAGTAGATAATAATCAGTGCAGCAAGACAGGCCCTCGCGTGTAATCTCCATGTTATTATACTGAAAAGACGTAGTGAATGTTTGATTTTCATGCTCAGTGTATTTTATCCGGGGTTTTCCTTGCAATTAAATTGTCTGTATTTTTAGTCTTAATGTTATCTACCTTAAGTTAACTATCAATGATATACCAAACATGTTAAACTAATTACTTAATATGTGATTAATGTTTCTATTTAATAATCATGTAATGGCTATATTACATGTGTATTTCAAACCATACTGATCATGTAATGTCTAATTTTGTTTCGTATTCAAAAAATAGTTTACTATTATACAATATTAAACAGACCAGAACAGCCTCCATACAACATCAATCTGAATGTGACTGGACACATGGACTTTCATAAAGAGTTGCCAGACGGGATTTTCACTACAAGTTCTTTTGTAGTTCTAGCCTCGATCTGGATTATCATGCATTAATAAATAGTAAGGTAGATATGCATACATACCCCGGCTCGGGTATCCAAACTAGCACCCATTTGGATAGCTCTGTTTTGGCGATGTAACGACTTTTTTTTAAATGGTGTACTCAATAAATGTGGTTATGAAAACTGGAATGTATGTTTTTTGTAAGATTTTTCTACAGGTTCGATGTTTTTCATATATATATGTTACAATAACTTACTTTTGTTGAAGCGTGTTGAATGGGGGTTGAGAGAGATAAAAATTAAATTTGTGTAGACGTCATAAATGAATGATCTCTAAAAGTTTGATGTTTTAAATGTATTATCATTATTTATTACGTATTATCTATTATTATCCATTATCTATTATTTATAGGAAATTATTTTTTATTATCGATCACCAACTGATTTTTTTTGTTGTTTTTTTTTATTTATTTTAATATTTTATAACAATAGACTTTACAAGATATTCTATAACATAACGGTAATACTCTTTCATAATAGATATGCCGTTCTGGTAACTATTTTATCTTTACTAAAATTTGCTCCATTTATATATTTATCATATTATAAGTGAAACTATTTTTGGTCTCTTTTATACAATTTTAAAAACAAATTATCTCTTCGTTGTTTTATTTACCTGAAGATATCGGATTGTCTATATTTTATACTTACTTTTGTTGATTACCGAATAGTTATTTGGCTTTGTGATTACACAAGAAATTAACATTCCTCTTGACATTAACCCAATCAGTGATACTTGACAATTTCTACACAGTTAACTTCTAATTCAATTTAAATATTATAAATCTTTTAAATCACCTATAATAAAACTTGTTGTTTATAAGATTTGTAAATTTTTAACATGTATAACCTGACTTTGTTTGCATTAAAACTCTACATTAATAT
>NW_026733222.1:130000-204487 GCF_028476545.2 Physella acuta
GACAAATGCGCACGATAATTCTCTAACACTTAAATCCATCCAAGACCAACGACAAACATGTATTTTTACTTTCTCGTATATACGTAGTATAGAGAAAGTATTGTAATCGTGCATTAAAAAAATCGAGATTTTTACAAATCTCGACGTTTTACACCTCACTGATACGGAAAAACATAATTTTGCAATCTTGTCCGTATGTCTGTGTGTGTGTGTGTCTGTGTGTCTGTGTGTCTGTGTGTCCGTGTGTAAACACGATAACTTGAGTACCGTTACTGCTAGGTTGATGAAATTTCATATATAAGTATTTTATCAAAATCGTAGATCCGTATCAACTTTTGAGCGATTTCCGATAACCGGAAGTGGTACTTTTTCTACTTTGAATTTTTCAAAAGCCTATAAATTGAGTACTATTTCAGATAGATAAATGAAATTTCACATGTAAGTAAGAGATCTAATTCTCTACCTTCTGTTAAATTTTGAGTAATTTCCGTTGACCGGAAGTAGTAATTTACGCTACTTCCGATTTCTCAAAAAACTAATGTAAATTTTAAAAGTACTAATAATATGGCGCACTATTATGCGCTTTTTTATTTCGCGTTCACTTGGTGTGCAATTAATTTGTCTACGAGATTTCATTCTATTTTTAAAACTTTTAAGTATTTAAAATGGATTAAAAATCATGTCTATAGCCCGAGTTCCCATCCACTGTTATTTTATATAAAAATATTCGAGAAAGTTTAGGGGAGATCACTCCCGGTTTTTCAATAAATGACAATGAAAAAAAAACTAGACAGTACGTATTCTTAATCATGAGTGTACAGTTAGCATTCCCTTCCATTTCTTAAGTGGCACTGGTTCTAGCGCTAGATAATAATGAACTCATTAACGCACCATTATCATAAAAACCCACAAGTTCTCTGCCCCTACCCCCTCCATTCGTAGAGCTATCACGTGATATTCCTCGAGTACGGACGTCCCTTATAAAACAAAATACTTGCTGATCTGGCAGTATTAAGAGAATTAAGAGACCTGTATGGTGTCCTACCACTAACAATAGCGGCCTGGGCTAACTGTAGCCCCATAGCCCATCTATCTAACTCTAGGGACCAGGGCTAACTGTAGCCCCATAGCCCATCTATCTAACTCTAGGGACCAGGGCTAACTGTAGCCCCATAGCCCATCTATCTAACTCTAGGGACCAAGGCTAACTGTAGCCCCATAGCCCATCTATCTAACTCTTGGGACCAGGGCTAACTGTAGCCCCATAGCCCATCTATCTAACTCTAGGGACCAGGGCTAACTGTAGCCCCATAGCCCATCTATCTAACTCTAGGGACCAGTGCTAACTGTAGCCCCATAGCCTATCTATCTAACTCTAGGGACCAGGGCTAACTGTAGCCCCATAGCCCCTCAAACCAAAAATAGGGACCAGGGCTAACTGTATCCCCAAAGCCCATCTATCTAACTCTAGGGACCAGGGCTAACTGTAGCCCCATAGCCCATCTATCTAACTCTAGGGACCAAGGCTAACTGTAGCCCCATAGCCCATCAAACCAAAAATAGGGACCAGGGCTAACTGTAGCCCCATAGCCCATCTATCTAACTCTAGGGACCAAGGCTAACCGTAGCCCCATAGCCCATCTATCTAACTCTAGGGACCAAGGCTAACTGTAGCCCCATAGCCCATCAAACCAAAAATAGGGACCAGGGCTAACTGTAGCCCCATAGCCCATCTATCTAACTATAGGGACCAGGGCTAACTGTAGCCCCATAGCCCATCAAACCAAAAATAGGGACCAGGGCTAACTGTAGCCCCATAGCCCATCTATCTAACTCTAGGGACCAAGGCTAACTGTAGCCCCATAGCCCATCTATCTAACTCTAGGGACCAGTGCTAACTGTAGCCCCATAGCCTATCTATCTAACTCTAGGGACCAGGGCTAACTGTAGCCCCATAGCCCCTCAAACCAAAAATAGGGACCAGGGCTAACTGTATCCCCAAAGCCCATCTATCTAACTCTAGGGACCAGGGCTAACTGTAGCCCCATAGCCCATCTATCTAACTCTAGGGACCAAGGCTAACTGTAGCCCCATAGCCCATCAAACCAAAAATAGGGACCAGGGCTAACTGTAGCCCCATAGCCCATCTATCTAACTCTAGGGACCAAGGCTAACCGTAGCCCCATAGCCCATCTATCTAACTCTAGGGACCAAGGCTAACTGTAGCCCCATAGCCCATCTATCTAACTCTAGGGACCAAGGCTAACTGTAGCCTCATAGCCCATCTATCTAACTCTAGGGACCAGGGCTAACTGTAGCCCCATAGCCCATCAAACCAAAAATAGGGACCAGGGCTAACTGTAGCCCCATAGCCCATCTATCTAACTCTAGGGACCAGGGCTAACTGTAGCCCCATAGCCCATCAAACCAAAAATAGGGACCAGGGCTAACTGTAGCCCCATAGCCCATCTATCTAACTCTAGGGACCAGGGCTAACTGTAGCCCCATAGCCCATCAAACCAAAAATAGGGACCAGGGCTAACTGTAGCCCCATAGCCCATCTATCTAACTCTAGGGACCAAGGCTAACTGTAGCCCCATAGCTATCTTACACTAAAGGGCTACAGTTCCCACAGAAAAAAAACTATTCCCTCTTATAAAACCCAACAACTGACGACTCAACCAAAAAAAAATTTCTTTAACAAAACAATAAACACTGGAACGGCTGTAAAGAATCGCGCCCGCGGAAAAGGAAAAATATGTTAAAAAACTTGAACTCTTAGGATTTGAAGATCCTTATACAGTTATTGACAGTTTCGTGGATAATATAAATATGTGGCCGAAATTTCTAAATAAAAATACTGTTAGTAATACCGTTTGCGTTTAGAGTTTAAGTAGACGAAGCTGATCAAATGCAGTAATATATTATAGGTTATCTACTGTAGCAAACGTGAGACCACTTAACTCCTACAAAACCCACACTACAACGGCTAATATAATCCATGGGTAATAACCAATCTGGGTAGCATGTTATACAATTTAAGACCCTTATAATCCAGCAGGGAAGTAATCAGACACATTAATACTGACGTTCAACCCTCATGATGGCTGCCCCCACCTGTATCTAGCCCACAATAAAACCAAAGAGGAGTCTGCCCTGCCCTCCCCTGAAAATGTCTCACCTCCGTGATACCCAGCCCCACAGAGATAGTATTTCTTATATAATTTTGACCCTCAGGGCCCAGCAGGGAGAACAAAGGGGAAAGTCCCACTGCTCTCCCCTCAACACTTCTCACCTCGGTGTCATGTTATGTCATTTATAGCACACATGGCTTATCAGGGGAAAGCATTAAGGCATTAAGAATCTTAACTCTGGACAGCTACACACTAGTATACTAGCTACACACTAGGTGCCTACTGTAAACTACTAGACTGTAGGCCCTATGTAGACCTGCAATTGTATCAATTGTAGACTGGATCCATTGTTATTATTCTAAACCATCTCACTTATAATGTTTCTAGCTTGATTTGTTTCTTTTATAAACAGTGGATTTAAAAAAAAAATTAGCCTAATCATTAACCAAATAATAATAATGTGGTTATTTGTTGTTGGCTGGTATGATCTAGATTGTACTACTAGGCTACAAAAACTTAGTAGACCAATTACTAGATATGAATTTGAATTTAATTAAACTCAGTCCAGTATCAGATACATATTGCTGTAAAAAGACAACAAAGTAGGTAGGCCTTAGGTTAGTAATTTATTAAAGCCTTCTACTACAATAATATCAACTACATGCTTGTATAAAGTTTTTACAATTTAATTTAAGTAGCAGATTCTAGATCTAAGTCTAGTCATATAATCTATTTCAATTTCAGAAAATTTCGTTTGCTAAAAAAATGATTAGATAATAGAGCGAGATTTTAGATCTTAGAGACAATTAAATGGTTTATTAGGCCTATTATGACTACTTTTGATTTATTATGGGTGTATTTTGAATCGAATGTAGATCTAAAGTAATTAAATTTAAGCAAAGAAGTAGATTCTAGATTCTATGTCTACCCAGCAGAGCCAGGTATTAGGCCTACTATTAGATCTTATTATTCTTTTTAGCCTATTACTTTTGACTTTGTCTTTTACTATAAGTATTTGTGAAGGTCGAGCATATTTGTTTTATTAATAGTTATCTTTTATAATTAAAATGAAGTTTATTATTTTACTGTCCTTAACTGAAACAAAGTATCGAGAACTGTATTTGATCAGATTCCGCTACTTTAACTCTAAACGCAAACAGTATTACTAACAGTATTTTTATTTAGAAATTGTGTACACATATTTATTTATACGAAACTGTCAATAACAGTATAAGGATCTTCATTTCCTAAGAGTTCAAGTTTTTTAACGTAGTTTTCCTTTTCCGCGGGTGCGGTTCTTTACATACAGTGAACGCGTCCAGCGCTGGTGAACACGTCCAGCGCTGGCGAACAGCTGATTGTGTTTACGTCTGGTGTACACCACTGTGGCGGCGGGCGTAGGTATCACGAACGGACGTGACGTCATATGAAAGGACTCTATTGTCATATGCGCTGCGTACTTGTTCCTAACTAACGTCAAAGATTCTATTAGGTGAAAAAAAAATCGGCAAGTGTTAAAAAAATTAATTTTCCCATTAAGTTCTAGATTCTAGTTCCTAATATTTGATTATGTTGAAAATAAAAATAACTTGCACATATTTCAAAACATAAAAAAATTATAAAATTTCCCATCCTGCATTCGCTAAAAATCCTGCGTTCAAAACAGATTTAATATTTTATTGCAAAACCTTGCCAAAGCAAGGATTGTAAGCGTACAAAGGGCGGTCACTCTAAAGTCTTTCGTTCTATAGTTGTCTTTCATCTGCACGGAAAACATCGGATGTGCATGAGTGACCATTTTAAAAAAGCACAATTTCCTACACAAAGATGAGGAAAGTTGCGTCTTAATACACTTTAAAGTATTACGCTTTTTTTTCTTTTTAATGTCTGGGAAATATTTTCTTACCCACTGTTAGTGTTAACTGCACTAGACAGAACAGCTAGTAGATAGAACAGCTGGTAGACAGAACAGTAGATAGAACAGTAGATAGAACAGCTAGTAGACAGAGCAGCTAGTAGATAGAACAGCTGGTAGACAGAACAGCTAGTAGATAGAACCGCTGGTAGACAGAACAGTAGATAGAACAGCTGGTAGACAGAACAGTAGACAGAACAGCTAGTAGATAGAACCGCTGGTAGATAGAACCGCTGGTAGATAGAACCGCTGGTAGACAGAACAGCTAGTAGACAGAACAGCTAGTAGATAGAACAGCTGGTAGATAGAACAGCTAGTAGATAGAACAGCTGGTAGATAGAACCGCTGGTAGACAGAACAGTAGATAGAACAGTAGATAGAACAGCTGGTAGACAGAACAGCTAGTAGATAGAACAGCTAGTAGACAGAACAGCTAGTAGATAGAACCGCTGGTAGACAGAACAGCTGGTAGATAGAACCGCTGGTAGACAGAACAGTAGATAGAACAGCTGGTAGACAGAACAGCTGGTAGATAGAACAGCTGGTAGACAGAACAGTAGATAGAACAGTAGATAGAACAGCTGGTAGACAGAACAGTAGACAGAACAGTAGATAGAACAGCTGGTAGACAGAACAGTAGATAGAACAGTAGATAGAACAGCTGGTAGACAGAACAGTAGATAGAACAGTAGATAGAACAGCTAGTAGACAGAACAGCTAGTAGATAGAACAGCTGGTAGACAGAACAGCTAGTAGATAGAACAGCTGGTAGACAGAACAGCTGGTAGACAGAACAGCTGGTAGACAGAACAGCTGGTAGATAGAACAGCTGGTAGACAGAACAGCTGGTAGATAGAACAGCTGGTAGACAGAACAGTAGGTAGAACAGCTGGTAGACAGAACAGCTGGTAGATAGAACAGCTGGTAGACAGAACAGTAGACAGAACAGCTAGTAGATAGAACCGCTGGTAGACAGAACAGTAGATAGAACAGTAGATAGAACAGCTGGTAGATAGAACCGCTGGTAGACAGAACAGCTGGTAGATAGAACCGCTGGTAGACAGAACAGTAGATAGAACAGCTGGTAGACAGAACAGCTGGTAGATAGAACAGCTGGTAGACAGAACAGTAGATAGAACAGTAGATAGAACAGCTGGTAGACAGAACAGTAGACAGAACAGTAGATAGAACAGCTGGTAGACAGAACAGTAGATAGAACAGTAGATAGAACAGCTGGTAGACAGAACAGTAGATAGAACAGTAGATAGAACAGCTAGTAGACAGAACAGCTAGTAGATAGAACAGCTGGTAGACAGAACAGCTAGTAGATAGAACAGCTGGTAGACAGAACAGCTGGTAGACAGAACAGCTGGTAGACAGAACAGTAGATAGAACAGCTGGTAGACAGAACAGCTGGTAGATAGAACAGCTGGTAGACAGAACAGCTGGTAGATAGAACAGCTGGTAGACAGAACAGTAGGTAGAACAGCTGGTAGACAGAACAGCTGGTAGATAGAACAGCTGGTAGACAGAACAGTAGATAGAACAGCTGGTAGACAGAACAGCTAGTAGACAGAACAGTAGACAGAACAGAAGTTAGAACAGTAGACAGAACAGCTAGTAGATAGAACAGCTAGTAGACAGAACAGCTGGTAGATAGAACAGCTGGTAGACAGAACAGCTGGTAGATAGAACAGCTAGTAGACAGAACAGCTGGTAGATAGAACAGCTGGTAGACAGAACAGTAGATAGAACAGCTGGTAGATAGAACAGCTGGTAGACAGAACAGTAGATAGAACAGCTGGTAGACAGAACAGCTGATAGATAGAACAGCTGGTAGACAGAACAGCTGGTAGATAGAACAGCTGGTAGACAGAACAGTAGTTAGAACAGTAGATAGAACAGCTAGTAGGCAGAACAGCTAGTAGATAGAACAGCTGGTAGATAGAACAGCTGGTAGACAGAACAGTAGATAGAACAGTAGATAGAACAGCTAGTAGACAGAACAGCTAGTAGATAGAACAGCTGGTAGACAGAACACAGCTAGGAGACTGACGGATGATGCAAAAAAAATCAAACAAATCTAGATCTACCCATCCATCATTTCGAATAGCTCTGATTTTTTTAAATGGGAAAATGAACTTGATATCTGAATCTAGAAACGAGGTTTTTGATTATCCATTCTTGCATTCTTGTATTTCTATTTTTAAATATATTGTGAAATTTTTAAAAAGACAAAGCCAATTTTTTTTTACAATTATATTTTCTTCTTATTACTTTCTCGTATATACGAAGTATAGTGAAAGTATTGTAATCGTGCAAAAAAAAAATCGAGATTTTTACAGATCTCGACGTTTTACACCTCACTGATACGGAAAAACATAATTTTGCAATCTTGTCCGTATGTCTGTGTGTGTGTGTGTGTCTGTGTGTCCGTGTGTAAACACGATAACTTGAGTACCGTTACAGCTAGGTTGATGAAATTTCATATATATTATATCAAAATCGTAGATCCGTATCAACTTTTGAGCGATTTCCGATAACCGGAAGTGGTACTTTTTCTACTTTGAATTTTTCAAAAGCCTATAACTTGAGTACTATTTCAGATAGATAAATGAAATTTCACATGTAAGTAAAAGATCTAATTCTCTACCTTCTATCAAATTTTGAGTAATTTCCGTTGATGGAAGTACTAATTTACGCTATTTCCGATTTCTCAAAAAACGCATGTAAATTTATAAAGTACTAATAATATTGAGTACTATAACGCACATTTGGTTTTGGTGCTCGCTTGGTGCGCAATTTTTTTTTCTACTAAATTTTATTCTATTTTTAAAAGTTTAAGTAAACAAAAATCATGTCTATATTCCGAGTTGACATCCCACGTAATGTTATATTAGAATATTCGAGAAAGTTTAGGGGAGATCACTCCCGGTTTATTACAAACAGAACTGAGCTTTATATATTAGATATACCGGAAAAAAATTTGGTGTAAAATGTGCGGATGTAAAGATGAAATCACGACCAAATAGTTTGAATGCCAATTGACAGCTGCCACTCTCTATTACAATTCTTGAAGTAAATTAAAAGTTCTGTAAAAGCCTTTGCTCTTTGTCAAAGTACAATGTTACTGTAATACATATATTCATGCTTTGACTAAAAAGTCGGGTTTGTCTGTACCAGAGGTGGTTAAGCGGGGATCATCTTTTGCAACGATTTTCTTCGGCATGAAATGTATTTTAGAGCAACCTAGGGTGTGATCTGTGGCGCAGTCGGCGCTATGAAAGTTAGGTGTTAAGAGAAAATCCTCATGTCGGCCTTTCCTGCTAGAATCATGTCTAGCTGGTGCTGATTCAAAGACCTCGGTTATCTCAAGAGACGCTGACCTGTGGCTTGGTCAAAGGTCAGGCAGTTTATTTTTGTTAGGCATATTTTTTTCTCTTGGTGTGGTGTTTCAGTCTACTGTTTTATTTTTTTTTTATCTACTCGCTAAGCACCCGTTAGACCTCTAACAACAACAGAAAGGAAACATGGGGTTACACTTTTTTTTTACTTTCACATATTCTAAGTATAGAGGAAGTATAGTGAAAGTATTGTAATCGTGCAAAAAAATCGACATTTTACAGCTCCCTGAGTAGGGAAAACTTATTTCAACAATTTTGTATGTATGTCTGTTAACACGTAAACTTCAGTAAGTTTCAATTATGTTGACAAAATTTAAACTATGAATATCAACTTTTGAGCGATTTCCGGGAACTGGAAAACGCCAACTACTTGACTGGAGCTGAGGTTCGGTGGACAAAATTTGACAATAGGTATTATAGTGCATTCACAAGTTTCTTTCAAATTTTGAACTATTTGCTTTTCTCGGAAATGATACTACTATAGCCTATTTCCGTGGAAACACGATAACTTGAGTGCCATTTCATTGAGTTAAATTATATATATATATATATATATATATATATATATATATATATATATATATATATATATATATATATATATATATATATATATATATATATATATATATATATATATAAGATATTATACTTTCAATTTTTGAGTCACCCCCGATATTCGGAAGTGGTACTTTACTGTAATTCTGTTTTCTAAAATACCGATAAAATGGGACTGTTTCAGTTAGGTGGACGAAATTTCATAATGTATATGATCTTATTCACTGGATTTTATCATATGGTAGCCGATTGGTAGCCCTATAGCATGTAGGAGCTTAAAGTAGCAATGACGCTCCCCAAACCGAAGCAAGCTCCTGGAAGTCTGAAAAAAAAACAAAATAGTTGAAAAAAAGCACTCACGATCCTTGTTTTCTTGATAGGAAAACCCAGGAATAAAGTCGCTTGTAACCGCCCAAATCAAAAAGCTTAACAGGCTGTAAACGTATAGAAACGGTGGTCAACAACAGGCTAAACCTGGAGTCTCGAGTCAAACAATATTCAAGAGGACGAACTTACAGATTATTAGTACAAAAGTTTTTTGTTTATGTTTTATAGCGATCGTCCTATTACTTGACCTACAACGGCGACCGATGTTTCCATGGTTGAGTGATTTTTGCCTAAGTGCCAACAGCAGACTAAGAAAGTGGTAGGTAATTGTCTTTTAGAGATAGCAAGTTACTACTGATCGACTTTCAAAGCAAGTATTTGTAGTCGTGTTCACAGACACACAGACACACAGACACACACACACACACACAGACATACAGATGCTGTCAACTAAACCTCAGAGGACCAAAAATAAAATAGTGTTATCTTTAAAAAATATATATATTATCTTATTATATTATTATTATTATCTATATCTAGGTAAATCCGGAAAAACCCGTTTAACAAAACGGGAAAAAACGTTTAAAAATATTCTCAATTCTCGCTCAGAGCGATTTGCTCCACCTCCTCGTCCTGAAACCCGGTAAGCGGCACGTCGGTAATATGATTGGTTGTTTGAGAGGATGAGTAATGATATTAAGTATTAAGCTACCTTGACATTGGTGGAAGAGGTCTTAGTTGCGCCTGGGTGATTGGGTTTAAAGATTGTGACGTCAGTATCCTTATAGAAGATAGCAGTCGTTGCTCGCATCATTTACAAGCTCTAGTCAATTTCTAACCCTGCAGTTATAGAATTATTTTAATATTATAAATACTGCTACTTTCAATGTTTCTACTATTTATAGTTTTTAGCTGCAGTCATTTTTCAACAAGAAATTTTGTTTTAAATTTGATTGTTCAAATTGTATTGCCTAAAAGACAAATTAAATATATTCATCAAAACTTTAAGAGAATAAACTTTTTTCAGAGAATAACATTGAATATATTTGAAAAACATATTTCATGTAAGTTTTTTTTTTTATATTAATTCCCTTTGTTTTTGTTTAGCGTCATCGCAATATCTGTCTCATATCATCTGAGAATTAAAATATTGAAGGATTTCTAAAAGCCGTAAAGGATTTACATAATATAAAGATTAATCATTTCATTAACTCATCTCATTCGTTTGTTTAGGGTTTTATTTATTGTTTTAGTATAACAATTTTTTATATAAGTCAAATGTATCGCGAGTCTTAACAGTATACATATTAGTATTACTAAAATAGAGTTGTAACATTAAAGATTAAATAATATTTTACACTGAGTAGGCCTATTTTAAAATACGTTTTTAAAATCACAATTAAGTATTTAATAAACCCAATTTAAAGTTTGTTATGTTGTTGATATCAATATGAAATCTGACAACAATGTTTTATTTATTGTAGTCATCATGGTGAGATATGACTAGAACAAAGTCAACAGTGAATTATATTTTTAGATATAAATCCTAATGATAGACATAGCACTGAGTTTTGTGTGTGTGTGCGGTGGGGGTAATTAAATGGGCTGTATTCAATGTCTTCGTCCTTTTCTTAAACATACACATACACATACATATACACATATATACACATACATACACAACACACACCACACACACAAATTAACAACAAATAAAGTAGATAAAATCAGTGCAGCAAGAATGCCCTCGCAGGTTATTATAATGACGAGACCGCAGTAGCTTCTACTAAATATTTTTCATCAGATACTCAAAATGAACTATTTGGTTTGTTTTATGCAATTTTATATACGAGTTTTAAATTTAATTTCGTATTTAAGGGGTATTTTTAGAGACACGCTTGTGAACTGATTTTTTTAAACTGTACGTTATATAAGCTATTACATATTACATAAGCTTTATCTTAATCATAACTTTTGTACGTAGGTTGTGACTTTTGAGACGATGTGTAGTGGGAGGGGCGGGAGAAGGGGAGACAGAATTAAGGAAGTGTTGCAATTAAAGGGAAACTACTTAGTTCATATTTTTGGAAATGCAGCTTTGATCGGTTATATCCCCTTACAGAAATTAGACAAAAATATTTATTTTTCTAGACTCTAGACCAGGGGTCTCCAAACTTTTCAGTCCGAGGGCCGCATTAACTATAAAATTTCAGTTCGGGGGCCAGTTAGTTCCAGGCATGTCTTTGATTTTTCTGGGCAAAGTTCCTCAGCCATCACCAAATTGTCCATATTTTTAGTCTTCATGTTATCTACTTTAAATTAGCTATCAATGTTTTACCATTAAAGCATGTATAACTAATTACTTAATGTGTGATTAATGTATCTATTTACTAATCGTGTAATGGCCATATTTCAAGTGTATTTTTAAAAAATACTGATTATAGAATATCTAATTTTGTTTCGTATTTAACAAGTTACTGTTAAATGAAACAATATTTAACAGACCAGAACAGCCTCCATACAACATCAGTCTGAATGTGACTGGACACATGGACTTTCATATAGAGTTGCCAGATGGGACCTTCAAGTTCTCTTGTAGTTCTAGCCTCGATCTGGATGATCACAATTTTGTTGCTCATGTACAATATAATATAACACAACAACACATTATATACATATATATATATATATATATATATATATATATATATATATATATATATATATATATATATATATATATATATATAAATCATAAGGAGTTTGTTCGTTATTTAAACTTTTTCTTTAAGCATGAGTTTAAAATAATTAAATATAAAAACAAAAGATATAATTTTGAAAGAGGTTTATGTACATCAATTGGTTGAATACACGACCATAAGCTAATTTAATTTTAACAATTGTGAGGCTAGTTATTTAAATGGTGTTGCATTATTAAATACTAAAATAAAATGATTTTATTTTCTACTTTATAGTGTATACATAAAAGCTTGTTCATTTAATGTTATTTTAATACTTCATATTTAATGGTGTCTCGTAACTAAAAACTTGTGTGTACAATAGCTCTGAAAATAAGTACTTTATTACAGAGGAGTAGCGACCCTTCCCGGCTCCCGGGGACAAACTTTTCGATTTGCACACCCCACCCTCGAGATTTTTATTTGCACCCCCCCCCCCTCAAACTTTCGATTTGCACCACCCCCCCCCACCTCGAGATTTTTATTTGCACCCCCCCCCCTCAAACTTTCAATTTGCACCCCCCTCAACCTTTCAATTTATTTTTCCAACCCATATTGGCGCCCCCTAAGTTCGGCGCCCGGGGACATATGCCCCCCCCCGCCCCCCCCCTCGCTACGCTACTGCTTTATTAATCAATCGTTAATTGATTTCTTTTAAAACAAAATTAACATCAATTAAGTCCAATTCTATACCACACTGTATTGTCACCTGGTCAGTACTGACGTGTCAAGTTTGAAATAAATCCGTCCAATAGAAGTGGCACAAATTTTGCTCGCCAATTTCGACACTTGACAAACGAAGCACGACAACAAAAGAAAGTAATCCAGTTAAATAATATCCAGAAATATAAAGACAAAACAGCAACCGAGGAATCAATAAAAGCTTGGAAAAAAATAAATTAAATATACTGGCGTAGTTCCTTCACCCATAATAACATTTCATATGGGGAAACCCCAATAAAATAATATATGCTGTTCTTTATTTCTATAAAAGAGAGCTCTAATAGCTGAGACCATAATTCGAGAAGTGAGCAGCGTCAAAGTGTATGTAAAAAATGATATAGGCCCCTACATTGACTATTCGTCAAAGATATCAAGAGTGCATCCCCCCCTCTTCGTCCCCGGAATCAGAAGTGTTTCAAATACCATATCATATATATATATATATATATATATATATATATATATATATATATATATATATATATATATATATATATATATATATATATATATATATGGGTCATCCATAAATGACGTCTTTTTTTTTGACGATTTTTACCTCCCCCCCCCTCCCCTCCGTCACACATCGTCACAAAAAGCCAGACCCCAAACATTAAAATGACGTCACACCTCAGCCTACAACCCCCCCCCCCCCCACCCCCCCCCCCCCCTCAAAATTGCACTTGAATTTTTCTTAAAACATCGATATTTTCCTAAAATATTGTCTAAACTCTGTCTATATAGAGTATTTTAATTAATTCCTACAAACTGTATGTCATTGTTTCGCTATGATGTGAAATAAATTGAAAGTACTCTGAAGAAATAAGAAAAAAAAACACAATGTTGGCCGACAAAATAAAACAATTTATCACTCTCAATACTTTTTTAAAAAAAAAAAGAGACACACAATGAACGCAACACAATCTTTTTGTAATCCTTGTAAAAAAAAACAATTTGACATAATGATTCCTAGAAAATGAAGACAAACGAACTAGGGAAAATAATCACTCTCTTAATATAAATACGTATATTTCTACAAATTTAGTTGTAAATGTCAAAACATATCACTAATTACTTTAGTATGTAGTAAAAAAAAAACTTTACTTTATTCGTTTTTACAAAAATATGTTGTCTACAATCAGAAGCCGAGAGCCGAGACATGGAGAATAACTGCTATATATAAGAAGAAAATACAATAATTAAAAACGCATGCCTCAGAAAGATCCTGCGAATTCGCTGGCCTAAAACCACCAGAAATGATGTTCTATGGCAACGGACCAAATCAACTGCCAGTTGAAGTAGAGATCCTCCAGAGAAAATGGAAATGGATTGGCCACACACTCAGGAAGCCTGTATCCAGCATAACAAGACAGGCCCTCACCTGGAATCCACATGGCAGGAGGAGGAGAGGCAGACCAAGAAAGACCATGAGACGAGACCTGGAAGAAGACACCAAGAAGATTTGATACACTTGGGGACAGTTGGAGAGACTAGCCAGGATAGAGACGTCTGGAAAGCTCTTGTCAGCGGCCTATGTCTCAGTAGGAACGACAGGCTAACCTAACCTAACCTAACCTAACCTAACCAAAAGAATATAAAACGTGACAGCTTTGTATGTGTAATTTTTTCTCGGGTTATTTTTTTTAAATAATAATTAAGAGAAGTAATTGCTTTTAAATTATTTTTTAGTACAAATATATCAAAGGAGCTTAGGAGCACCCCTATTTAACTATTTAAAAAAGGTAAATAAGTAATGGAAGTGTTTTGAACGTTTGCCTATCTTTCACACTACAGATTAGGCATATATTTTTTTACTCAACAGCATGTGTTAGCTACTGTATAAAATAGCTACTGTAGTAGATCTGTTTGTTATTTACAAAACTTTTTACCATCAAGTCAATATTTGTAAGAAAATTATTCTTTTAACTATAAAAAAATTATTATGGTCGGCTATGGGCCTTTAAATGGCGTGCCCCCCACCCTCCCCACCCCACATTGCGGGGTCTGGCGGCACTGTAGTTCCGCCCCTGGTCTTGGCCCTTCTCTCACACACACCACACATACAGAAAACAACAACAACAACACCAACAACAAGTAAAGTAGATAACAATCAGCGTATATAGACAGGCCCTCGTGTGTTTTATTATTTTGATGACACCGTAGGAGCTTCTACTAAATATTTGTAATCAGATTCTTAAAAATCAATTTTTTGTTTGTTTTTATGCCATTCTATATACGAGTTTTAATTTCGTATTTTAAAGTATTTTTAGAGACACGCGTGTGAACTGAATATTTTTAATAATATTACTTTACGAGAAAAATGGCCCGTTGAGGAAGGATACAACGGGCGCTAGGTTGATAGTGCTGTCTATTTTCTCTAAACCAAAACCAAAGCCACAACCTTTACCTCAAATTGAATCGGAAACGACAAATTTCTTTGAAAACGGATTTTTAGCAAGAATCGTCATTTTAATCGTCATTTAAGCTTGATCTACACTTAGTTACCGCGCATTGATACTAAATACAGTCGTAGCCACACCCCTAAGCCATGCACCTGATCTCAGTCATGACAAAACTAACTCGCATTGGGAGTTTCTTTCAGGCGACTCTACTTGAGGATTGGGGGCTCCGCCCCCCCCCTCCCCCCCCTCCCCCCCCCCCCCCCACCCCAAAGCACGTCTACCGTTCCATTCAACGAAATATAATTAAATAAATTTTCCAGTTTCCGCCCACTCCCAGAAAATTCAACCCCTGCCCCCGAAAATTTTCAAGTACCCCCCCCCCTCCCTCTCCAGGGATGAAAAAGTCTGAAAGAAACACTGGTCGCATTTGTAGATCATTCAAACTAACGGTAGAAACTGTGCGCGCATAACACTTTTTAGATTAGAAAATTTAAAGTTCCCCTCTCCTCGGAGGAAAAAGTCTGAAAGTAAAACTGGTGTCGCGCTTAGCCACTACCCGAAGAATTGCATGAAAGAAACTGCAAGCAAACCACCTTTTAGATTACACACATTAATTAGGCGGTAATTTTATTATAGAGTATCGATGAAGAAACTCTAAATGCAAAACACTTTTAAGTTTATACACATTAATTATGCCGTAATGTCAGTCTTTTTACTTTCTCGTATATACGAAGTATAGAGAAAGTATTGTAATCGTGCACAAAAATCACTTGAAATTTTAACAATTTTCACCGTATTACACCTCAGTCCTTTATCACATCCGAAGTATAGAAAACTTATTTTAATCGGGCAAAAATTATCAATCCAGATTTATCAAAATTAAGAGATTTTATGAGTAATTCAGTCTGAAAAACTGGGCTTTGCAATTCTGTCCGTATGTCTGTGTGTCTGTCTGTCTGTCCGTGTGTAAACACGATAACTTGAGTACCGTTACAGCTAGGTTGATGAAATTTCATATATAAGTATTTTATCAAAATCGTAGATCCGTATCAACTTTTGAGCGATTTCCGATAACCGGAAGTGGTACTTTTTCTACTTTGAATTTTTCAAAAGCCTATAACTTGAGTACTATTTCAGATAGATAAATGAAATTTCACACGTAAGTATAAGATCTAATTCTCTACCTTCTGTCAAATTTTGAGTAATAGAGTCCTTGCAAACACGTGACCTAAATCACGTGATACCTACGCCCACCGCCACAGTGGTGTACACCAGACGTAAACACAACCAGCTGTTCACCAGCGCTGGACGTGTTTACCAGCGCTGGACGTGTTCACCGTATGTAAAGAATCGCACCCGCGGAAAAGGAAAAATATGTTAAAAAACTTGAACTCTTAGGAATTGAAGATCCTTATACAGTTATTGACAGTTTCGTGGATAATATAAATATGTGGCCAAAATTTCTGTGGCGGCGGGCGTAGGTATCACGAACGGACGTGACGTCATATGAAAGGACTCTATTTCCGTTGCCCGGAAGTACTAATTTACGCTACTTCCGATTTCTCAAAAAACTAATGTAAATTTTTAAAGTACTAATAATATTGCGCACTATTATGCACTTTGTTATTTGGCGTTCACTTGGTGTGCAATCTTTTGTCTACGAGATTTTATTCTATTTTTAAAACTTTAAGTATTTAAAATGGATTAAAAATCATGTCTATAGCCCGAGTTCTCATCCCCTGTTGTTTTATATAAGAATATTCGAGAAAGTTTAGGGGAGATCACTCCCGGTTTATTTATTATAGAGTATCGGTGACGTCATATCTTTTGAGTTGGGGGTAGGGGGGGAAGGCGGCTTTGATGTTCTACCGGGGGGAGGGCTTCGCCCCTACCCGAAGAATTGTAAGAAACTCTTCACGCAAACCACTCCTACCTAAGATTAGACAAAATTGCCTTTTTATTTAATGTTTACTCGAGAATCAATGACGTCATATTACTGTGTGGATTCTCCGGCTTGATATTATTTTCTACTCTATGCTCAATAGGACGTCAGATTTCGTTTTCGTTTCACTGTGAAAGTTTTTAAATTGCTTGTGTTTTCTCTAGAGCGTTCTTGTCAGATAGATAGATACACAGATAGATACATAGATACACAGACAGCGAAACTATTATTATAGATATCAGCCATTACATATGACATAAGCTTTATCTTAATCATAACATTTGTACGTAGGTTGTGACTTTTGAGACGATGTGTAGTGAGAGGGGCGCGAGGAGGGGAGACAGAATTAAGGAAGTGTTGCATTTAAAGGGAAACTACTTAGATTCTCTAGTTCATATTTTTTTGAAAATGCAGCTTTGATCGGTTATATCCCCTTATTGAAATAAGACAAAAATGTATTTTTTTTCTAGACTGCAACCCAGAGTTTCTTCCAGGCATCTCTTCGGCATCCCCCCCCCCCCCCACCGAAGAAATTCAACCAACCCCCCCACCTGAACAAAATCGAATTTATATAGGAAATATACTTGTAACTGAGTCCGCCCTCCCCCCCCCCCCCCCCCCCCCTCCGGAGAAATTTTAGTCCGAAATTAGACAAAAATATTTTTTTTCTAGACTACAACCCTTTAACTAATCTCCAACCTAGTTAATGTTTCGGATACATTTATTTTTTCTTCAAATGGGCAATTTTTTATTTTATTTCAGACACCTATTTCGCCCTCCCAATCAGCCTTTATCAGATCTAAGTAGTTAAATAAATAGATGGCGGAGTAAGTGTTTGTCTTGCTTTGTGTAGTTTATCCGGGGTTTTACTTGCTATTAAATTGTCTATATTTATAGTCTTCGTGTTATCTACATTAAATTAGCTATCAATGATTTAAGAAAGCATGTATAACTATTCACTTAATATGTGATTAATGTATCTCTTTAATGGCCATATTAATTGTGTATTTAAAAAAAACACTTTATATCGTGTTTTATCTAATTTTGTTTCGTATTCAAAAAATTGTTATTATAAAACAATATTTAACAGACCAGAACAGCCTCCATACAACATCAGTCTGAATGTGACTGGACACATGGACTTTCATATAGAGTTGCCAGACGGGGTCTTCAATTCAAGTTCTCTTGTAGTTCTAGCCTCGATCTGGATAATCACAATTTTCTTACTGATATATATATATATATATATATATATATATATATATATATATATATATATATATATATATATATTGAAACGGATTGAATGTAATTAAATGAAGACAATTTGAAAAGAGGCTTATTATGTACATCCAAGGGATGAAGAAAGGGTCATGACCTAATTTACTACAACCCATAAGAAGATAGCTTCTTAGGATCATCCATTTATGACGTCCCCGATGAGGGGCGGGGAGTGCTCCAGAAAAAAATTGACTTTTGTGGACACATGTGGAATAACATTAGAGAGGGTTCAAAATTACATTTTTGTAGACGTCATGAATGGATAATCCCATAAGTTTGATGTTTTAGATGTATTCCTTTCCATTGTATTCATTCCCTTTTATTGAGCTGTTGTGCTATTCTGATGCATATTGTTATGGGAAAATACTTTATTATAGATCGCAAACTGACTTGTTTTGTTTTTTATATTTTTTGTTCTTTGATAGATATTGATACAGACTTTACACGAAATACTAAAACATAGCCATGACAGTCTTTCAAAATAAATATGTTTAACGTTCTGGTAGCAATTTTGTCTGCTCTAAAACTTGCACTATTTGTGTATTCATTGTATATATATATATATATATATATATATATATATATATATATATATATATATATATATATATATATATATATATATATATATATATATATATATATATTCATGGTATATTAATTGCTAATATTTGATTATCTTTGTTTATTAGCGCAATTTCCTTACAGGAATTGCGATTATTAACTCGTCATTTCCGTATGGATGTGCGCAGCTTTAGATCGTATCTCCTCCTCAACGAAGCAATATCGAGGACAAGTTCCAAAAGCAAATATGTTAAGCAAGTTCCGAGGATGATTGTGGGCCAAAAAAAATTCCCGGAATTCCTTCCTGGATTTCCCGGAAAAGCCAAAAGACCTTGAAAAAAAATGCCGTTTTTTTCCCATATCTCGGCTACCAGACCACTTAGCGACTTGAAACATTTACGAATCGATTCCTGCCATAATTTAGAACAATATTGCCGAAGAAAGTTTTCAAAAATATCCTTTCGTTCGGTCACAAAAAATTAATTAAGAACAATTAAGTTTATATTTATAGGATGATATTTACTACATGTTTACACTGAGCATCGGGATCGTTCGCGTCACTGCGCGCGGTAAGAAAGAGAGAGAGGCGAGTTGCGCGTCGCTCGTTTTTTCCACGTGCTAATGTTTACAAACAAGAGGGCGGGTTTTAATAATAGCGATTTAAAATTGTTATGGATAAATAATGGATAACATAAAGAAATTGCGCTTAAATTGTCACTAGACTTTTTATTAACTTGTTTTTTTTTAATACAATTTTTAAAAATATTTATGAAAAGTATATATTAATTTCAATTACTTGAACATTAAACTAATCAGTGATACTTTACAATTTCTGCACGGATAATTATTATAATTCTTATAATTTAATTTAACTTTTATAAATCTTTTAAATCACCTGTAATAAAACGTGTTGTTTATAAGATTTGTAAAGTTGCAACATGTATAACCTGTATTCATTTACATTAAAACTCTACATTAATATATGCATTATTTCTTAAGTTTTAAAACATAGCTTTACCCAGCGTATGCTCATAAAAATTAGTTGTGTTTTTAAGACGAAGATGAATTAATATCCACAATCTGTTATAAAAATTATTAAAGCTCCTCAAACCGAAGCAAGCTCCCGGCTCTGACAAAAATCACAAATGATATGCTCTCGCACCTAGGTCTCAAAGAAAAAAAGCAACCTGGAAGTCTGAAAAATCCCAAAATAGTTTTAAAAAGCACTCACGATACTTGTTTTTATGATAGGAAAACCCAGGAACAGGGTCGCTAGTTACCACCCAAAAAGTTTAACTGGCTGTAAACGGATAGAAATGGTGGTCAACAACATGCTAAACCTGGAGACTCGAGTCAACCTATCTACTAGAAGACGAACTTACAGATTATTAGTATAAAGGTTTTTCTATTTGTTTTATAGCGATCGCTCTATCAGCTGGCCTACAACGGTGAACTATTTTTCCATGGTTAAGAGATGTTTTTTTCCTAAGTGCAGACAGCAGGCTAAGAAAGGGGCAGGTAATTGTCTTTTAGAGATAGCAAGTTGCTACTGATCGACTTTCAAATCAAGTATTTGTAGTCGTGTTCATAGACACAAAGACACACACACAGGCACACACAGACATACAGATGCTGTCAATTAAACCTCAGAGGACCAAAAATAAAATATTTTTATCTTTAAAAAATATCTATATATATAATTCTCTTCTTCGAGCCGTTAGAAAACAAGCTGCAAACACTCTCCCTACCTCCCCACCCCTACATGGTTTTAGTGAGCTGTGTTCACTCTAAATGTTTACAAGCAGAGCCAACGATTTTAAACGTAGGGGGGGGGGAGGAGGGGGGAGGGAAGGAAGGGGGGGGGGATTTATGGTCCTTAACGAGCTACTTATAGTGTTTTAAAGAAATATTTTCAGTGTCAGCGTTGGTACTGTCGAATTCACAGATTATGAATTATTGAAAATTAGAAACAACTAAATAGCGGCGTATGATACACCGCGGGTCGGCTCGTATATCTATATTTATAATTCTCTTCTGGGAGCCGTTAGAAAACAAGCTGCAAGCGCGCCTTACAGTCCCCTCTCTTCCTCTCTATCGCTACCACCCCCCATCCCCTCACATGGTCTGGTGAACTGTGGTTCACGCTGTTTACATTTTACGGGTTTGGTGACGGCTATTAGGGGCAGATAATTTAGTTTGAAACGATTTTAAACTTAGAGGAGGTAACTAAGAGGAGGCTGCTTTCACGTGGGGGGGGGGGGGGGTTAGTGTTTTTAAGCAAATATTTTCAGTGGCAGCATTGGTACTGTCGAATTAACAAATTATAAATTACTGAAAAGTAGAAAAAAAAAAAACAACTAAATAGCGGCGTATGATACGCACCGGTCGGCTCGTATTATCTTATTATATTATTATTATTATCTATATCTTGGTAAATCCGGAAAAACCCGTAACGTTTAAAAATATTATTTCTCGCTCAGGGCGATTAGCTCCACTTCGTCGTCCTCATTATGTCGTGATATTAAGCAGACTTGCCATTGGTTGGAAGAGGTCAAAGTTGCCGTTGGTTGGAAGAGGTCAAAGGAAGAGGTCAAAGTTGCCGTTGGTTGGAAGAGGTCAAAGTTGCGCCTATAAATTTGATTAAAAAAGTGTGACGTCAACGCATCAGACGTCAGTATCCTTATTGAAGGTAGCAGACGTTTTCGCTTCATTTAAAAGATCTAGTCAATTTCTAACCCTGCAGTTATGGAATAATTTTAACATTTTAAATAGTGCTACTTTCAGTGTTTCTACTATTTATAGTTTTTAACTGCAGTCATTTTTCAACAAGAAATTTTGTTTTAAATTTGTTTGTTCAAATTGTATTACCTAATAGACAAATTAAATATATTCATCAAAACTTTAAGAGAATAAACTTTTTTTTCAGAAAATAACACTGAATATATTTGACAAGCCTATTTCAAGTAAGTTTTTTTTTCTTTTTTAAATATTAATTCCCTTTGTTTTCGTTTATCGTCATCGCAGTATCTGTCTCATATCATCTAAGAATTAAAATATTCAAGGCTGTAAAGTCTTTACTTAATATAAAGATTAATCATTGCATTAATTCATCTCATTCATTTGTTTAGGGTTTTATTTATTGTTTTAGTATAACAATTTTTTATATAACTCAAATGTATAGCAAGTCTTAAAGTAAGTATGCATATTAGTATTACTAAAATAGAGTTGTAACATTTAAGATTGCTGTATATTTGCCCATTAATAATTTCTTGACAGTTGTTAAATAACAATTTACACGAAGTATTTTAAAATACGTTTTTAAAATCACAATAAAGTATTTAAAAAACCCGAGTTAAAGTTCGTTATGTTTTTAATATCAATATGAAATCTGACAACAATTTTTTATTTGTAGTTGTGCGTAAAAAAATAGTCATCATGGTGAGATATGACTGGAACAAAGCCAACAGTGAAATACATTTTTAGATATAAATCTTACTGGTAGACATAACATAGAGTTTTATGTGTGTGTGGGGTGGTTGGGGAGGGGCGGGGGAGGGGGGTTTACTAAATGGGCTGATGTCTTTTCTTAAACATACACATACACATACATTTACACATATATACACACACACATACACACACCACACACAAACAATATCAACAACAATTAAAGTAGATAACAATCAGTGCAGCAAGAATGCCCTCGCAGGTTATTGTAATGTTGAGACCGCAGTAGCTTCTACTAAATATTTTTCATCAGATACTCAAAATGAACTATTTTGTTTGTTTTATGCAATTTTATATACGAGTTTTAAATTTAATTTCGTATTTAAGGGGTATTTTTAGAGACACGCTTGTGAACTGATTTTTTAAAAACTTTACTTTATATCAGCTATTACATATGACATAAGCTTTATCTTAATCATAACTTTTGTACGAAGGTTGTGACTTTTGAGACGATGTGTAGTGAGAGGGGCGGGAGGAGGGGAGACAGAATTAAGGAAGTGCTGCATTTAAAGGGAAACTACTTAGTTCATATTTTTTGAAAATGCAGCTTTGATCGGTTATATCCCCTTATAGAAATTAGACAAAAATAGTTATTTTTCTAGACCACAACCCTTTCTCTAATCTCCAACCTAGTTAATGTTCCGGATACATTTATTTTTTCTTCAAATTGGCAATTTGTTCTCTATTTCAGACGCCAATTTCGCCCTCCCTGTCAGCGTTTACCAGATCTAAATAATTGTACCAAGTTGTAAAACAGCTATATGGCGGTGTAAGTGTTTGTCTTGCTTTGTGTATTTTATCCCGGGTTTTCCTTGCTATTAAATTGTCTATACTTTTAGTCTTCATGTTATCTACATTAAATTAGCTATCAATGATTTACCAAGCATGTAAACTAATTACTAAATATGCGATTAATGTATCTATTTACTAATCATGTAGTTGCCATATTACATGTGTATTTTTAAAAATACTGACCGTTTAATATCTAATTTTTTAAAATACTGATCATGTAATATCTTATTTCGTTTCGTATTCAAAAAAATTAATGTTATAATAAAACAATATTTCACAGACCAGAACAGCCTCCATACAACATCAGTCTGAATGTGACTGGACACATGGACTTTCATATAGAGTTGCCAGACGGGACCTTCAGTTCAAGTTCTCTTGTAGTTCTAGCCTCGATCTGGATAATCACAATTTTGTTGTTGATGTACAACATCATGTAACTCAACATAAGATTATATATATAATATAATATAATATAACATTATATATATATATATATATATATATATATATATATATATATATATATATCAGCAAAATAAAACTGTCAGCACATTGAAACTGATTGAATGTAATTAAATGAAAAGAGGCTTATTATGTACATCCAAGGGATGAACAAAGAGTATGACCTAATTTACTACAACCCTTAAGATAGCTACATAGGGTCATCCACTTATGACGACTCATATGAGGGGGAGGTGTGCTAGAAAAAAATTGACTTTTGTGGACACATGTGGAATAACATTAGGGAGGGTTCAAAATTATATTTTTGTAGGCGTCATGAATGGATAATCCTATAAGTTTGATGTTTTAGATGTATTCCTTTCCAATTTATTCATTCCCTTTTATTGAGCCATTGTGCTACTCGAATGTATACTGTTACACATTATAAATCACCTGACTAAATTTTGTTTCTTATTTTTTGTTCTTTGATAGATAATGATATAGACTTTACTCGAAATACTAAAACATAACTATGATACTCTTCCATATTAAATATGTTTAACGTTCTGGTAGTAATTTTATCTAATCTAAAACTTGCACTATTTGTGTAATCATTGTATATTTATGTATTCATTGTATATTAATTGTTAATATTTTTATCTTTTTTATACAATTTTAAAAACTATTTATAAAAATTTTAACTTAACTTTCATAAATCTTTTAAATCACCTATAATAAAACTTGTTGTTTATAAGATTTGTAAATTTGCAACATGTATAACCTGACTTTATTTGCATTTAAACTCTTTATTAAGGTATGCAATCATTTCTTTTGTTTGAAGATACAGATTTTTACCCAGAGGCGTAGCGGGGGGTGGGGTGCGGATCGCACCGGGTGACACCATTTAGGGGGGGTGACACCAAGGCAAAAAATAGCAAAATATATAGAGAAAAATAAATATGAGGGGGGGGTGCAAATCAAAAGTTTGAGTGGTGGGGGGAGCAAATCGAAAGCTTGAGGGGGGGGGGGGTGCGAATCGAAAATTCGAAAGTTCGTCCCCGGGAAGGGTCGCTACGCCTCTGGCATTGACACCATTAAGTGCCGCACCGGGTGACACCCGACTTCGCTACGCCACTGCTTTACCCAGCTGATACACATAAAAATCAGTTGTGTTTTTTAGACGAAGATGAATCAACGTCCACAATCTATTAATAAAATTAAGAAATTATCATTCTTCATGACATTAAACGATCAGGGATAATTTAGTATATCTGCAGAGTTAATTATTCTAAATCAATTTTAGTTGTATACATTTTTTCAACTGTAATAAAACTTGTTGTTTATAAGATTTGTAAATTTGCAACATGTATAACCTGAATTTATTTGCATTAAAAATCTACATTAATATATGCATTAATTTATTTTCTTTTAAGATATAGCTTTACCCTGCTGCTGCTCATAAAAATCGGTTGTGTTTTAAAGACGAAGTTGAATTAATATCCACAATCTGTTAATAAAAGTATGTACTTGTAATTAAATGATGTAACTACATCTTAACAAATAAATGAAAATTTAATTACTATGCGATGATTATTGTTATGATGTATGTTTCAGATAGATATTAGCATGAGTGCAGGTTGGTGCGAAGAGTATAGTGATAAGTGAACACATTAGAATGATGACTCGATTGAAAGGTAGTGACGTATTTGTGTAGAGACTTGGTTGCTATGAGTTTGGGTGTGAGAGAGTCTAATCTTGATCGTCGGTGTGAAAGGACGTGTGCTGGCCGGTATGACTCAAGTTTGGAGATAGATATATGCAGATACAAGAATAAAGTGTTAGACAAAGAGTATTGAGTTTGGCTTATCTCTGAGCGTCATATATTAGTCGGAACTTGAGATGGCCTTATTGGTTCTTAAGGATTGAACCTCTCTACATGGTAGTGGAGATGAATTAAAATGGTATTTGACCAGCGTAACAATTATCACGTTTTAATTACATGAGTAATTTATGTAGTTTATTTCGATAGAACGAAAATCAACAGTCTTTTTTGTGTTTTAACTGTTGTTTGCTGAAATGTAACATATTAATAAATGGCAAGCTAGATAGTCAGATATGCCTAAAATACACAGTTACAAAGCCAAAACATATCTGCTAATCGTAAATAAGTTATTTGCGTATTAGTAAAAGTATTTTAAAAATTAATTTTCTAAATGAGTAGAAGACACCAAAAAACCTTGTAATGCTGAGTTTTCTGCATTAATCTATATTGACAAACTAGAGTCCTTAAGTATTTGAATGATTAAATGGAAAATTTCTCGTAGTCATCTCACCCGTAATGGAGACAAAACTACAGTTTATATTGGGAAAACCCTGAAAGTTAAAATTAAAATATTTTATTGTTTTTCTTTTCAAGAAAAGAAAGCTCTGAACATTTCGATATATATATATATATATATATATATATATATATATATAGTAGATTAGTATTGCTTTGTAGTAGTGTGTAGTGGGAAGCTTAAGGTATATCACGACCTATTAAAGCTCCCGTCACTATGTATCGCTTGTTTACCCGACATTTTAATATTTTAAATAGTGCTGTCTGCGGTATTTCTACAATTTATAAGTTTTAGCTGCACTCATTTTTCAGAGCAAAATTTTTGTTTTTACTTGTCTGTTTAAATTGTTTTACCTCGTAGACGATTTTAATATATTCATTAAAACTTTAACAAAATAAACTCTGTAATAAAATTAAAACTGAAAATATCTGCAAAACATTTATCGAGTAATTTGTCGGTTGTTGTTGTTTTAGATTAATTCCCTTTGATTTTTTGGTAAGCGTCACAGTATCTCTCTCATCGCATCTAATAATTTAAAATAATCTAAGTTTTCTGAATGCAATCGTTGTATTAATTTATCTCAATGTTTTGTTTTGGGCTTTCATTTACTTTTTTTATAACAATTTTTTTATAAAACTCAAATTAATCGCAAGCCTTAACGTAAGTATATAAATTAACTTTACTAAAATACAGTAGTCACATTAATTATTAAGTGTGGGGACTACGCTAAATATTTAATTTATTTTTATTTTTTATGCCTCTGTTGTTGTTTAGTTGTTGTTTTTTTTTTTTTTTTGTCTTTCTATTATGTGTACATTATTGAGCTTTACTAATACTATGTAGATTAAAAAATAGGTCTATTATATCATCTTTCAACGGTTATTTAATCTGCTCATTATAGTGGTATCGCTTAGTATATTATAAAAAAGGTCAATTATATTTTACACTGAGTATTTTAGAATACCTTTTTCGAATTACCTTAAAGTATTTAATAAAACTAATTAAAATTTGTCATTTTATTGATCTCAAAAGGTCATCATGATGAGATATAACTGGAACAAAGTCAACAGTGAAATATAGTTTTAGATCTAAGTCTTACTGGAAGACATAGCATAGAGTTTTATGTGGGGGGGGGGGGGCAACTAAATGGGCTGTATTCGCTGATGTCTCGGTGCTTCTCTCAAACACACACAAACACAAACACACACACACATACACACACACACACCACACACAACCTCAACAACAAATAAAGTAGATAGCAATCAGAGTAGCAAGACAGTCCCTCGCGTGTAATCTCCTTGGTTTTTTTTACTGATGGTACCGTAGTAGCTGCTACTAAAAACTTTTAAATCAGATACTGAAAAGTTAACATATTTTTGTTTTCATGCACATTTTTTGTGTACTGCCCTAGCCACCAGATTAAATTCGTATTAGACACACTAGCAAACTGAAGCAGAGGCGTAGCGAGGGGAGGGGGGGAAGGGGGAACATATTTCCCCGGGCGCCGACCTCAGGGGGGGGGGCGCCAAAATGGGTTGGATAAACAAATTGAAAATTTGAGAGGGGGGGGGGTGCAAAATCTAAAGTTCGAGGGGAGGTGCAAATCGAAAGTTTGAGGGGGGGGGGGGGGGGGGGCAAATCAAAAGTTCGAGGGGGCTGCAAATCGAAAGTTTGTCCCCGGGCGCCGGGAAGGGTCGCTACACCTCTGTTCAAATAAAATCAGTTTATTTTTTACTTTCTAAGTGCATACATAAAAATGTGTAGATATAAATTGTTTTTATTTTAATTGTATTTTAATGCTTGATATTTAATGTAGTTCCATAGCTAAAAACTTGAATTGTGTGTACAATAGCGCTGAAAATTAGTACCAAAATCAATCTTAAGATGATTTGTTTTAAAATAAAATCAACATCGAATTCAGGCCAATTCTATATCACACTGCATTGTCACCTGGTCATGACTGACGTGTCGAGTTTGAAATAAATCCGTCCAATAGACGTGGCACAAATTTTGCTCGCCAATTTCGACACTTGACAAACGAGGCACGAGAAAAGAAAGTAATCCAGTTAAATAATATCGAGAAATAGAAAGACAAAACAGCAACCGAGGAATCAAATAAAAGCTTGGAAAAGTATATTAAATATATTGGCGTGGGTAGTCCCATAATAACAGTTCATATAGGGAAACCCCAATCAAATAAAATATGCTGTTCTTTATTTCTATAAAAGAGAGTTCTTGTAGCTGAGACCATAATTTGAGAAATGAGCAGCTTCAAAATGTTTGTAAAAATATATATAGGCCCCTACATTGACCATTGTCCGTCCAAAATTTTAAGTGTGCACCCCCCCCCCCCCTCCCTCCTCGTCCCCGGAATTGGAAGTGTTTCAAAGGGTCATCCATAAATGACGTCACGCTTTTTTTGGCGATTTTTACCTCCCCCCCCCTCCCCTCCGCCACACGTCGTCACAAAAAGCCAGACCCCCCCCTAAAATGACGTCACACCTCAACCTACAACCCCCCTCAAAATTGCAGTTGAATTTTTTTTAAACATCGATATTTTTCTAAAATCTTGTCTAAACTATTACAATTTATTAAAACAGTTATCTAAAATGCGAAATAACTTCTAAAATTCGTTTTCTAACATTGCTTTTTTTCTTTCTCGTATATACGAAGTATAGAGAAAGTATTGTAATCGTGCACAAAAATCACTTGAAATTTTAACAATTTTCACCGTATTACACCTCAGTCCTTCATCACATCTGAAGTATAGAGGACTTATTTTAATCGGGCAAAAATTATCAATCCAGATTTATTAAAATAAAGAGGTTTTATGCGTAATCCAGTCTGAAAAACTGGGCTTTGCAATTCTGTCCATATGTCTGTGTGTCTGTCTGTCTGTGTGTGTGTGTGTCCGTGTGTAAACACGATAACTTGAGTACCGTTACAGCTAGGTTGATGAAATTTCATATATGAGTATTTTATCAAAATCGTAGATCCGTATCAACTTTTGAGCGATTTCCGATAACCGGAAGTGGTACTTTTTCTACTTTGAATTTTTTAAAAGCCTATAACTTGAGTACTATTTCAGATAGATAAATGAAATTTCACATGTAAGTAAAAGATCTAATTCTCTACCTTCTGTTAAATTTTGAGTAATTTCCGTTGACCGGAAGTAGTAATATACGCTACTTCCGATTTCTCAAAAAACTAATGTAAATTTTTAAAGTACTAATAATATTGCGCACTATTATGCACTTTTTTATTTGGCGTTCACTTGGTGTGCAATTCTTTTGTCTACGAGATTTTATTCTATTTTTAAAACTTTAAGTATTTAAAATGGATTAAAAATCATAACTATAGCCCGAGTTCCAATACCCTGTTGTTTTATATAAGAATATTCGAGAAAGTTTAGGGGAGATCACTCCCGGTTTACTTTATAATGCAAAAATGTGATGTCGCAACATCTGAACCCCCCCCCCCCTCCCCCTCATCACACATCGTCACAAAATTACGGACCCCCCCCCCCCCTCCCCCCTACGAGTGTGCCGTCATTTATGGATGACCCCCAAATACCAATTTTCTCAATGAAATTACATCATTTGGTACACATTTAAATACAATTTAATTTTCCAATTTTGGTTTGTACTATATAGAGAAGCACATCTGATGGTGACATATAGACTTTGGAAGCCTTAGAACTTGAAGCTCATTGCAAAGATCACCAGCATCAATATCTTTATTAGAGTTATACATCAACGTTTTCTAAATGTTTGCAGCAGGTGTCTTTTTGTTGATATTGGATATATCATAAAGGAAGCCAAAAAGAATAGTATGTTGTTCCAATTGTTGGAACAGCTCTTCAATAGACTGTATACTGTATATAGTAAGGTATAATTCTACTTTGAAATAAAATTCTGCTTAGGATAATGTGGTGCCAACAAATAATGTTGTTTGAAAATTTAAATCTCTCCATGGCTAACGAGTTTTCTAATTCCAAGTTAGATAAAACGAGACTAACAATTAGCTCTAATAAAAATTAAAAGTTGCATTTGTCTTAGAGCGCCACATTATGCGGGGGAACGATCACTAAATGATCAACATTAAAATTAGAAAAACCATCTGAAATATTGCTGAATTAAAATATTAGATTAAATTTCAATACTATTATTTCATTTTATTACCAGAGGCGGAGCTAGAGGAGAGCGAGCAGAGTTTCTTCCAGGCATCTCTTCGGGGGGGGCAAAGCCCCCCCCCCCCCCCCCCCCGAAAATTTTTTTACCGCCCCCCGAACGAAATGAAATTTATATAGAAAATATATACTTTTAACAATGTCGGCCCCCCCTCCCCCCCGAAGAAAGTCTACCGCCCCCCCCCCCCCCCCCCCCCGAAATTTTCAAGTGCTCCCCCCCCCCCCCCCACGGGGAAAAAAGTCTGGAAGAAACACTGAGAGCGAGTGGGGCGGCTGCCCCGGAGGCCGACCCAGAGGGGGCACCAAAAGTAGTGGATAATAATTTTAAAAGTCCATTACTGAATTATATGTAGAATTTAGACTGCTGCTTGGCATTACAGACTTATTTAATTATTCTCTACGTTAACTGTGTGACACCAAAATAAAAAGGCAAAGTGATTGGTAAAAAGCGCCCTGATCTTTCCAAATGAGGGGGGCTTTTTTTCACCAACGCGAATAACTAGATCTATATAGGATAGGCCTAATTTGAGATCACTAAAAGATTTCTTAGTTGCCATGTATATGGATACGAGTGCACAAAGCGGTAATGAACGTCAAAGACCTTGAAACAGCCCTGTCCCCCCCCCCCTTCCCCCCAAACCTGTAGTAAAAAGTAAAAAATCTGCTAGAAACCCCGGTGGGTCGATATTGCGTAGATTCTAGAAACGTTTAAATTTAAATCTAACTAGATCTAGATTCTAGACTAGATTTAATTCTTTTCTTTAGCCTTTAGGCATACAGTTATTCCAGAAGTGATGCATTATTTAAAATCATGTAGGCATCTATAATAATAGTTTCGCTGTCTGTCAAGAACGCTCTGTCTGACAAGAACGCTCTGTCTGACAAGAACGCTCTAGAGAAAACACAAGCAAAATAAAAACATGCACAGTAATTCGAAAAACGAAATATGACGTCGACACATTTAGCGTAGAGTAGAACATAATCTCAAACCAGAGAGTGCACACAGTCATATGACGTCATTGATTCTACATTGAAAAAAAGGAAATGTTGTCTAATCTAAATGGTTTGCGTGAAGATTTTCTTGCATACAATTCTTCGGGTAGGGGCGAAGCCCCACCCCCCGCGTAAGAACGTCTGAGCCCCCCCCCCCCCTCCCCAACTCAAAAGAAATTTCCTCATCGATACTCTATAATAAAATTACCGCCTAATTAATGTGTCTAATCTAAAAAGTGGTTTTCTTGCAATGGGACGGTAGACATGTTTTTTTTTTGGGGGGGGGGGGGGGGGGGGTGGAGGGGTGGGGGGGGGGTGTGTGGGGGTGGGGGGGGTGGTGTGTGGGGGGGTGGGTTGGTTTCAGTGTTTCTTTCAGACTTTTTCCTCCCCGGAGAGGGGTGGGGGGTACTTGAAATTTTCGGGGGCGGGGGTAGAATTTTCTGGGAGGGGGCGGACACTGGAAAAAGTATATAATTATATTTCGTTGAATGGGACGGTAGACATGCTTTTTTGGGGGGTGGGGGTGGTGGAGGGGTGGGGAGGGGTGGTGTGGGGTGGGGTGGGGGTGGTGTGGGGGGGGGGGTGGGGGTGGTGTGTGGGGGGGGGGTGGTGTGTGGGGGGGGTGGGTTGGTTTCAGTGTTTCTTTCAGACTTTTTCCTCCCCGGAGAGGGGTGGGGGGTACTTGAAATTTTCGGGGGCGGGGGTAGAATTTTCTGGGAGGGGGCGGACACTGGAAAAAGTATATAATTATATTTCGTTGAATTGGACGGTAGCCATGTTTTTTTTTTGGGGGGGTGGGGGGGTGGGGGGCGGTGTGTGGAGGGGGTGGTGTGTGGGGGTGAGGGGTGGGGGTGGGGGTGGTGTGTGGTGTGTGGTGGGGGTGGTGTGGGGGGGTGGGGGGGTAGGGTGGGGGTGGTGTGTGGGGGGGTGGGTTGGTTTTAGTTTAGAGAAAAGAGACAGCATTATCAGCCTAGCGCCCGTTGTACCCTTCCTCAACGGGCCATTTTTCTCGTAATATTAGGTTATAGATCTAGATCTATAATATCTAGATACTGATTTTTATTTTTATTCTTTTTAGTGTGTATAGCAAAGTTAGTAATAGTTATCATAGGCTTACACGTTGTTGTTGTTGTGTGTTTTTAATTTATTTATTTCCGACCTTGGCTGGTCAGACTACATTCTACCATCATTCTGAAAACTCAAGGTCCTCATTGTTTTGGGGTTAAGTGTCAGAGTTTACGTTCTCCGAATAATTTTTTTCTTCCGGGTTGTGTTCGAGGTTTGTGATGACAACACATGAAAGTATTGAAAGCTATTAATTAATAAATTATTAGGTCTATAGCCTAATTATTATTAATTTATTAACTAGATTCTAGTAACTGGAATCTAGATTTATTAAGATTAAACTTGATGGTGATCTATCGTTTTAAGTTTTAGGTACGTGAAATCGCCCGCGACTAGGTCTAGTAATGAAATGTGAAAAACAGGTGACTCCTTCCTTATTAATAAATTTAATAAATTTGTTATTTGGTAATCTATCGTTTCGGGTACATAAAATCGCCCGCGACTAGTAATGTGAAAAACAGGCGACTCCTTAAATTTTAATAATTATTTCACATTTTGAGGAGGATTTATAGTGATTTATATTTTGAAAAATACAAAAATGTTTCCTTGTGACATTTATGTACCTGTTTTTAAACAATTGAATTAAAACTTTTCAGTAATAAATGAAGACTAGCGATGTTTCCAACAGATGCAACCATGCTCATTTACTATAGCATAGCAGTCATCTTGTTTAAGTTTTTTTTTCTAAACTTATAGCGCGTGATTCAGGGGGAAGCCACTCTATTTTACAAATGACTGCAGTTTGTTTATATAGCAAATCTTGCTCGCAAACACTGCTGTTTTAAGTTAATTTCTGCCCATATTTATATATTTAGCCATTGATTTAGGTTTATTATTCATTTATCTACAATATTTGACACAAACATATCACAATATACTTCTATTAAAGCCTTGACAATGAGGTAACTTTTTTGTACATTACTAGCCGCGGGCGATTTTACGTACCCAAAACGATAGATTACCATACATTTTAATAATTATTTCACATTTTGAGGAGGTTTAATGTTTTGAAAAATACAAAAATGTTCCTTGTTTTATTTATGTAGATACATGTTTTTAAACAATTGAATTAAAACTTTTCAGTAATAGATGTAGCGATGTTTCCAACACATGCAACCATGTTCATTTACTATAGCAGCCATCTTGTTTATTATTTTTTTTTATTGTAGACTTATAGTGGATAGGGCAAGATTCAGGGGAAGCCACTCTAACTTACAGATGGCCGCTTTTTATATAGCAAATCCTGCTCACAAACACTGCTGTTTAAAGATAATTTCTTGCCTCTATTGATATATTTAGCCGTTGATTTAGGTTTATTATTCATTTATCTACAATATTTGACACAAATATATCACAATAAACTTCTATTAAAGCCTTGACAATGAGGCAACTTTTTCGTTCATTACTAGCCGCGGGCGATTTTGCGTACCTAAAACGATAGATTACCAACTTGATTTATACTATTAGAATCTAATGTAGATCTAGCAGATCTAGGTCTTTTTTCAACTTTACTTTATTGTTATTGTTTTAATTATTATTAGGCCTAAATAATAAATATATTGATATATTGTTTTAGCCAGCAATTTGTAATGTGAAAATTTTAGTAATTATTTCACATTTTTAGGAGGATTTATGTTTTAAAAATTACAAAAATGTTTTAACGTTTCATTAGTTTAGATGTTTTTAAACAATTGTATTAAAAAGTTTCTTTTTGGTAAAATTATAGTTAGATTCTAGAGGTGTTAGGGAAGCCACTCTATTTTACAGATGGCCGCTGTTTCCATTAAAGTTGATGTCTTGCCTAAATTGATATATTTAGCCATTGGTTTTGGTTTATTATTCAGTTTTCTGTAATATTTGACACAAATATATCACAATATACTTCTATTAAAGCCTTAACAATGAGGTAACTTTTGCGCACATGACTAGCCTCGTCCAATTTTACGCAGTTAAAACAATAGATTACCAAATAATTAAATAGGCTTTAATTAATACTATAAAATTAATAATTGATACATGTAGGTCTGTAAATATTGTGATATATATTTGTGTGAAATATAATATAATAGTTTTTGAGAAAGATTTGCTATATTAACAGTGACCATCTGTAAATTAGAGTGGTTTCCCCTGAATCTCTAACTATGATTATGTATTTAAAAAAAAAACAACATAAGATCAGAGTTTCTTTCAGGCATCACGAAGAGAGTTAACCTCCTCGCCCCCCCCCCCCCCCCCCCTCCCCGAAAATATCACGCGCTCCCCCTGAGAAAAAAATCTGAAAGAAACACTGCTTAAGATCGCTGGTAAAGTAAAGGAGCTTGGTTGCATCTTATGGAGACATCTCTAATCTTTATTTAATACTGAAAAACAGGTGGACCTACATGAAACATTTTTGTAACTTTTAAAACATAAATCCTCCTCCTAGCAACGTAAAATTATTACCATAAATTTAATGAGTTACCTTTCTTCCACATTACTAGCCTTGGCCAATTTTAAGTATCTAAAACAATAGATTATCTAAATTTTAGAGGCTTATGCTATTTTAATTAATTTTATTTAATTTTATTTATAAAATTATATAGTAATATGCTTACTAATAGGCCTAAGGCTAAGGCCTAAGAATTTAAGATAATGAGTCGTAATAATTGTAAGGATGGGACAAAAAGAGTTTTGAAGCCTAGATAGCTTTCAATAAAATCTGACTAAGATCTCGAATTCCTTAATTTTATGAATTTCTTAATTATTTTACTGTAGATCTAGAATCTAAATCAACCAACTCATAATAAATTAAAAATAAATTAATTAAATAAAAAATAATAGGATATTAATGATAATCTTTCCCATTTTACAAATTATTATTTATCCTCATCCTAATTTACTAAGCCTAACTATACTAAGCTAAGTTTAGTAAGTTAACTTAGTTATTAAGTAAGCTTGTCTGCAAGTAACAAGTAGGGCCTACACCCCTCATGCCCTAGTTGTGCATTGACTTTTCATTTTCTTTAAATTTAAAAAAAAAAAAAAATATTTACAATCACAATAGGCCTCCTCAAACATGCGCAAAAATGTAAATTCATTTTATGTTATATATAATCCTCCAACACCCCTGGGGTACTACTTGCTTCAACTGCACCAGGGAAAGCCTGCCGACAGTTGGAGTGACCTGGAGCAGTCCACTCTCTCTTATCTATGGCCAACATTCCCAAGGGGAAAATGCTAGTGTGCAACTTGTGTTTTGTGTGCGTGGTGTTTTAAAAGTCTTATACAAGGATATATGTATTCTACAAAAGGTTCAAAACTACTGCGACGCCGTGCTACTGTGCAGTTTATTGGGAACACTGACTATGGCACCTACACATTCATTTTTTTAGAGCACCCCACACTAGTGATATGGGAGGGAACTAAACCAAACCAGTAGTTGTACCCAGCACCCCAGCAGCTGTGTTACCTGACACGGCCTCTGAGTTCAATAAAATTCTTCTAAATTACGTAGTCATTTTCTTTGTTTTATTAATTTATTTTATGGAAAAAAAAAGTTATTTGTGGCTGACTATCATTGTATCACTGTCCTCATTTTTTACAGGACCTATAGATGAAAATACCTTCAGCAATTTTTCAATGCCTGGAGATGTTTTTATTCAAATCATGGCCAACATTTGCATTACGGACATTAATTTATGGAAAATGTCTTGACTAGTTTCTAATGGACTTTATTTGAGTTAATCTACATTTATGTTAAAAATTTAACTCAATTTAACACCTTCAATGATTAATATTAACTTACTTAAATACTAGTTTAATGAACACTTGACAACATTACTGTAATCATGGTTGTATTTAAATTATTATTTATACCTAAATCTGAATACTTGGACATATATTTCTACAAACAGGGGTCTTAAGAAGTGAGTTCCACTATGGTTGTTGACCCTTTTATTGCCAGCAACATAATGGCTGCATTAGGCAAGCTGGACCCAGGGGATAATTTTTCAGACTTCACAGTCATTGTTGACGGCAAAGAGTTCCAGTGTCATCGTTTTATCCTCAATGCCTGCTCTGGGTTTTTCTCCGCTCTGCTGAGATCAGGCATGAAGGAGAGTATTGAGAACAGGGTAACTGTTGAAGGAATCTCCAGCGGAGTGTTCTCCCTTATCTTAGATTCCCTGTACAAAGGAGAAAATGTTTTAACTCAAGAAAACGTGATTGACGTGTGGTACGCTGTCAACCTGCTACAAATCAGTTTCCTGGTCTCCGAGTGTGAGAAGTTTGTGGTTGATAATTTAATCTCCAACAATAATTTAGGTGTGTATAGACACGCCCAGACATTAGATTCCAAGACTGTGAAGAAAGCTATTTTAGACGTGGTTGTGAAAGAGTTTGAGAAATATTCTCACACCCCGTGGCTACAGGAGCTCTACCCTGAGGACATCCAGTACCTGGCCGAACAAGATGACCTGCAGGTGTCCTCGGAGGATGTTGTGGTGTCTGCTATATTAAAGTGGGCCTCGTACAGCTGTGAGGATGACAGGGACGTGAAACAAAGTATTATCATAAAGCAGTCTGGTGAAGGGGACCAGACAGATGTAGCCAGAGATGAACAAGGTATTTTTTGTTTTTTTTTTAATTTTTTAACTCATGTCCCAAACATAGAGTAAATTGACCTTAATGCTCATTTATGATATAAAGTTAGGTACCTTTGCTTTCTCACTTGCATTTTTTTTTAATCTGACTGATGTTTTATTTACTCATTTCCGAAATACAAAGAAAATTGACAACCATGAAAATTTAGGCCTATTTTATAAAGTTAGGAACTTTTGATTTTCTCAATTTTTATTTTTATCAAAATTTTCAAGATAATCTACTTGTATTAAACTAGTTTTTACTTTTTCATTAATAACACATAACCCTAACCCCAAATCCTAAAAGTTAAGGTATTATTATGAACTATTTCTGTGACACATGTATGGATATTTTTTTACTTTGCTTCACTCGCATCTTATCAACAAAAATAATTGTAAGTGATATGGCTCAAAGGATTAAGGATGTCAAACTTTTTATATCCCATATTTTCTGAACAAATAGATCTAATTTTTTACTTGCAAATTGTAACTTCTATTGTAAAAATTGTAAATTCTATTACTGAGTCTTGGTTGTTGAATTATATTAAATTTATATTTTTGTTACTTAAAGAAGAAATTACAAGAATTATATGATCTCTAATTCTAAAACACTGACGTTTTTTTTTCAAAATATTAATTTTTAAAAATTCAGTTTAGTTTTTGTATACAGTTTATAATTATAATTTTTTCCCTTTTGTTTAGATGTAAGCACTTTATATACAGTTTATGATTATAATTTTTTCCCCTTTGTTTAGATGTAAACACTTCAGGGGACAGAGCAGTTGCTGATGCTCTAGAAGACAGCAAGCAACAGAGCAGTGAGCTGTTAGCCTGCTCCAGACACAGACAGCAGTACCTGGGCAGTCTCCTGAAGGCATGCCGGATTTCTCTGGTCTCTGCAGACTGTATAGAAGCGCTGATGAACAACGACATGGTCCTAGAGAACAAGCAGGCCATGTCTGCCGTCCGTCAAGCCGTCATGTCACACCTCAAGCCCATGCCCTGGTCCTTCTCATCTTTTCACCGGGCTTCAAGTTCAATGGACAACGTGGCTGTTTTCATTGAGAAAAAGTACGTTAAAGCTTACAGCTTGAGAAGAAATAAAACATACTTTGTTAGCAGTTTGCCCACATCAGGTGAAGGCAGTTTGTCATTGTCTGTCATCAATAACAACCTCTTCGCCTTGACGGTGTTTTCTAAAGGAGGTTTCTATTCCCCGAGTATCTTGCTGCACCACCAGATTGAACAAGACAAATGGTGCCAGGTTTTGGAAAACTTGCCGCTCCAGCAAGCCTTCGTCGCCCTTGACAACTATGTTTACCTTTTCAACAGCGCCAACATTTGCAGGTTCCCGGTCAGCGCTTTAATCAGCAGAGACACTGCCCTGGAGAAAATCTGCCCCTCCCCGCTGAATAAGAGCATCAACGTCTACGCCACCGTCACCCACAACAAAAAAATTATTTACTTTTGTGGCGATAACCAACGGTCATCGGGTTTGGTGTTTTGCCTGAACACCCAGACCAACACCATCAACACCTTGGAGAACATTGAGATGGCTGACAACTTCATAACTTTTAAAGATGAACTAAACACGTACATATTGTACGACAACGGAACCCTCCAGCGCGTTAAAGACCACCCTGACAAAGGCGTTGATTTTTTATTCATGACAAAACTTTGGGGGTTCTGCTGGAAAGTACAAGGCGCCATCGCTTTCAACAGACACCTGTATCTGTTTGGTAAGTCCACGTCAGTGTCCCCTGGGGACGTTCTGGACAACACTGAGGCCAGGTGGTCTACATGCTTGGCTGGGTACTTTGACCACATCAAAGTTGTTTTTGTGGACAGCAGGTGTCAGTGTTTGCCCATGATTATGCCCAAGAGTTGGATGGATGAGACAGACAAAAATTGCAAGCCCAAATCTAACTGGGATTAATAAGATATACATATACATATATATATATATATATATATATATATATATATATATATATATATATATATAGATAGATATATATAGATATATATAGATATATATAGATATATATAGATATATATAGATATATATAGATATATATAGATATATATAGATATATATAGATATATATAGATATATATAGGTATATATAGGTATATATAGATATATATAGATATAGATATATATCTATATAGATATAGATATATATCTATATAGATATAGATATATATTTAGATATGTATAGATATATATATATATATTCATTATCGTTATTATTGTCCAAATAAAAATTTGAAAAATCTGTGCCTTTTTAAAATAAAGATAAGGCAGTCCATTTTGTGCTGCTAATATGATGCAGATGGATCCTATAGTCAATTTCTTGTTTAGGCCATGATGAGCAAAGTCATTATATGACCAGCTAGCCATATGTTTTCTCTATGTAAGTCAGGTACCCATCCAGGGCAGAGTAAACTCAAGAGTGTTGTTGGTCAGGTCAGAATCAAAACCCAGTTATTGCCCTGGATGAATTTTTGTCCCTTTTTGTAACATGATAATATTTTAAAGGTATTAAACTATGTGAATATTGAACTGCTACATTTTTTAAGTTTAGGCAGTCATGCATAAATTCATTTACATGTTTAGGGTGAAGCAGGCCTCAGACTTTTCTGATATGTGGGAGGGGTATTATAGGAGTGTGATATTGTATTTATTTTTAGTTTTGTGAGATCAAAAAGAAAACTTGATTTGTTTTAATGGTTAGATGGAACTTGTATGACATCATTCTAAGGAGTCTTGTTTTTTTGCTACATTGTGTTTCAATCAAGTAGTGATAGCTAAATGGTAAAAAGCATGCTATTCATGGATGATTACTAGTCTACACCATGTAAAATGCCCTTTTTAAAATATAGAAAATGTAATGAAACCACATTTTATATTTTTATCAATATTTTGTGTGTTATTTAGCTTTTTAAATTTTGCACAGAATGGTTAGATTAAACATTCATGACAATGTAATTTAATATTAAAATACCCATTAGCACTATGCTATATTTGTAAATTTAGAAAAAAATAAAGTAGGGGTCACTGGCTAAATAAAGAGGTAAAGCTTTTATGTGCCATATATTATTTTTACAGTACTTATTAATATAATTTAATATATACATGACCTTTTTCCCCAGCACTAAGTACATTCCAGTGTTATTTCACATGTTAATTATACATGTTATAATTTATTTATCTCTTAGTTTATTCCTTTGCAATTTTTGCCTTTAGTAATTGCATCTAGTGAGCTTCTGTTTAATTTTTTTTAGTTTTTGTTTTAGTTTGTATACACATTTATGAATTAGTTAAATGAAATTGTTCTCTAGATTATGTATTTTGTTGGGGGGGAATTTGTGTTTTTAACTTTTGTATTGTAATGAGATTATATACTGTGATTTATTGACTGATCAGCTTTTGATCAATCATAATTTTTTTAATGCTTTTTGCATTTACTACAATACCGCTTATATGTGTGATATCATTTTAGAGGGTTTTCTTTTTTTACAATTAGTATTTTTTGACCTACGCAATATATAATATATATTTTGTTTTACAGCACTGGATGTTAGCTATAGTTCTGGTTGTGCATTGTTTTTTGACTGTCAGTTTGATGGGAGTACATTTTGCTACCTATAACATAACTACTATTAAATCTTTTTATCTACATGTGTAAATTGTATTGTTATATTTTGGTCAATGTGCATCAGTAGTTGCTTGTTTCATTATCAAACAGACTGACTTTGCAAAGTTATGTGACGTAAAAAAAAATAATGATGTAATTATTTATTTTTAGTATCTATTTTTAGGTTTCTGTATTAACACCAACCTTATGAAATTAATTACTGACATGTAAAAAATTTTGAAAAAAAAATTAACTGGCATATTTATCTTGTCATAGCTTTAAACTTTAAGCTACACACCAAGCTGATACAAACTACACACATACACCACATCTTCACACACTGCATTGATGAAAAAGAATGAACACAGATACTGCATGTTGTCACTGAACATTATATTCTGATCTTCAAGTACTAAATTAAAAACCATTTAAAATAGAATTATTTCAACCAAACAAATATCCCATAATATTTAAAAAAAAACAATGTACACAAAACAAGAGTCCTTACAATGGTAATGAATCAAACAAAAAAAAAACAATGCAGGTCTGAAACTATCTTGAATCGGTCTATAAAAACTGCCTATAGCTGCATGAAATAGGACAATATTATGAATGGCTGTTATGAGGAAATGAAAGACAAATAATTATAAAATTACATCAGTTTCTATAGACTACTCGAGTTTAGAGTCAAACTTGAAATTCATATGCAAAAATATAAAACTGGCTTACTTTAAACAGGCACATTTGTCTAAAGAACTAAAAAGATTATTTACAACAAAAATGTAAAATGGAAATACATTTTTTTTTTCTTTATTTTAACAAGAGTCAAGACATCTGTCTTGTATCATACAATTTTTTGAGTTATGTCCCCTTACTTGCCAGGACTAGTGTCAACACTGTACAAGTATATACAGACTCTCCAACCAAAATAACTGTGGCTGCTTGTGTAAGACTTGTGTACACAGCTGGGCTAAATCTCTGTATACATTTGTTTATATATTTACATAACCAGTAAACATCAAATTACACTGAAATAATTGTGACTTCACAGATCAATGTCACAATGTAATTAACATTTTTAAAATTTTATTTTACATTACCAAGACAAGCTTCTACATTTTGTATGTAGATATTAAAAAGCACATTATAATTTGACACTGTATTCTTGTTGAAAAATTAAATCTTAAAAAATTAATCTATTTAATATTTATATAACAAAACCGTAACACTAAACAAAAATTACTGCCATTTGTTTCGTATATAAATTTGTTGATACTTTTGGAGTAAAAAATATCACCACCTGACCATTCTGATCACCAACAAATTAGCTGCAATACTAGTGCTACCATTACAACAGCTAGTATTAAACAATATTATTGTTATTATATTCAACAAGCCGACCCGCTGCGTATCATACGCCGCTATTTAGTTGTTTTTTCTACTTTTCAGTTATTTATAATTTGTGAATTCGACAGTACCAATGCTGCCACTGAAAATATTTGCTTAAAACACTAAACCCCCCTTCCCCCCTCCCCACGTGAAAGCAGCCTCCTCTTACTTACCTCCTCTAAGTTTAAAATCGTTTCAAACTAAATTATCTGCCCCTAATAGCCGTCACCAAACACGTCTCTATGATTGTAAAATGTAAACAGCGTGAACCACAGCTCACCAGACCATGTGAGGGGGTGGGTGTGTGGGGGGGGGGTGTGGTAGCGATAGAGAGGAAGAGAGGGGACTGTAAGGCGCGCTTTGCAGCTTGTTTTCTAACGGCTCCCAGAAGAGAATTATATATATAGATACTAACAAATCAAAATATTCTTCAAAACTAGAATGATGCTTTCTTTTATATTACACTCTAGAAGGAGAAATTAGCTTCAAATTAGACTTCATAGAGTTTATAACAGATTTTGAAAAAAAAATGATGGGACAGAATTTTCATATAACTCAACAAGTTTTACAAAGTATTAAGAATATAAATTATACTTCTTGCTTTTGATGTTTAAAAAAATAGCATACAGAGTATTTTTTATTCAAACAGAAAGGCACTTACATTCTAGTGCTCTCCCTTCAATTATTTCCACAACAGTTACTGCCCATTTATTTTGAGGTACAAAACAAAACACCAAAAAAACTAACAACAAAAAAGGAGGAAAAAAAGTAACACAAAGATGAGAAGTATCTCTAAAATATCACAGACCAGATAATGATACTGAATGCATGAGTCAAGCTTTTCCTTGTTAACCAGAGCTCACCTACGGAGCTGTGTGACAATGGAATGATGGGTTTAACACTTGTCTGTCACATAAGACTGGCAGAGTCATGTACATTGGAGGAAAGTAAACGTATAAAAACCGGGATTATGGCAGTTTATGGTGATGGTATTCACTGATCATCAATAACAATAATAATGTATCCAGAAATTTTTTTCAAAGCATTCATTTGTTATTACATAAATTTTCATTTTACAATTATTATAAATTAATGAAATCAACATTTTGAACACTGCATATATTAAAAATAAAAGCATGAGTAGAAAATCTAAATTAATGTTCATGGTTTGTATTTAACATAACAGGTACATCTATGAAGGAGGGGACACAAAAATAAAAAGTGTACAACAAATGTTTAAGGAAACAAAAAAATATGGTAAATGTAATTTTCAGCTAATTCTTTCTTGAGAGTTGAAAATTGTGAAAGCTTTTGTTGAGCTTTGGTATTGCTTTCTCACCAATTTTATAACAAAAGTTGAGACAAACTGTCATTCAGAAATGTTCTTAACTAACACAATAAGCAGCTTAAGAGTAAAAAAAAAAACTTTTCAACAAAAAATATTACAAGTGTTTTGATATAAAATCCATCTCACATCCATAGCATACACAAGTATATTCTATAAAATCTTACATCCCATAATAAGTTTGAGGCAAGAGTAGAGGGTCAGGTGTTTCCTGGGCACCCTCCTCCCCCTCCCCTCGGTGACTAGTGTCGTAGCTGCTCTGAGCCTCCATGTGCTCATGTCTGTCTCTAGAATTCCCGTTATCGTCCACTACAAGTGGGTTATTCCCTGTCAACATCTGTGAGGAATTTCCTGGCGCTTCCTCTTGCCGGTAGACATGGTGGACACTGTCGGTCTGCGACGCTGACCTGTGACTAAACAAACTACCGGAAAACTGGTTCCACTTGGGTGAATCTGACGAGGACGAAAACGAACTGCTGGATTCGACATTTTCTAGCCTCGATGTCCTGGGAGACAAATTTATATTCCCAGGGTCAATGACCTGCGACATCATCATGACGTTATTGTTCAGGCCAATGTTAGACTGGACATTGGTCAAGCCCTGAAGCTGAGCGTGCTGGTAAGGATTGGGTGATAGCCGGCGCTGACCCCACTGTTGTGGGTCATCCTTGTTCCAGCCCATCACCTTTTCGCTTGACGTCTGTTCATTTGACCCTTGAACTTTATCAACAGAGCTGTACATTTTACTGTCTAGACTAAACTGAGAAACTCTATCACTGCCTTGTATACTTTCTTCGTATTCCATTTTCTCCTCCGACTTCCCCAAACTCCTGTTGTTGTTATCCATGAATTCTTGCGACACAAAACTCCTGTCTAGTGCTTGACCAGGACTTAACTCCTCACCTGCCTGAAACTGTTTGTTTGCTCTATTTAACTGAAGCTTATACTGCATTTTAGGCTCTGGGTTTTCGAGGGTTAAATTCAATTTTTCACTACCGAGATGCTGATTGATAAGATATGGCTGGTTCATGGAGCTAGATATATCCACATGTGGATAACTAGTGGATAAGCTAGTTGGTACGGATGTCTTGTCGTTATGACTGACAATGTTAGTGTTTGACTGCAGGCTGGAAGTCATGATGTACTCCTGCCTGCTTGACGCTTGCACGGTTGACTGTCCAGATGACTGCATCTTTAAGTCAGCTTGGATGTTCTGACGTATGGATGTGGATGAGTGGCTGGAGTAGTGGCTCTGGAGATCCGCCTGCAGAGCAAACGTATCCCCACAGTTGCCACATATGTACGGCCTTTCCTAGAGAACACAAAACATAAAACTACATCAAACAGGGAACATAACTCTACTGTAAATGTTTTATATTTTTAAAAGAGTTTAATTTATAAGAAAATTATTTTCTTTTTAAAACATAACATTTCAAGTTTAACTTTAAAGACTGGTTGTAATGAACTACACTTATTAGGTACACAATATAACAAAATGAAATTTAATTAAATTTTGAAACGTATTCTAAAAGTATTTTTTTTAAATTCTGGTGAAACTAAACCAACATTTATCCATTCGTAGATATAAGAATATAAAAAGATATAAAATACATAAAAGATATAAAAAAATATAAAGAACATAAAAGATATAAAAAAAAATAAAGAACATAAAAGATATAAAAAGCCGAGCTAAATGTTTCTCACCTGACCATGAGTCAACAGGTGAATCCTCAAAGACTGGGAGTTGGTAAAGCCAGCATCACAGTACTCACACACATGAGGGCGGAGCTCCGCATGGTTCACTAGGTGAGCCTGGGGAGAAACACATCAAAACATTCAAGCAATTTTTACAGTCATGTTTTGTGACTTCTACATTTGAAAAGATCATAGGTCAGCGACACGCCTGTAACAGTCAAATGTGGGAGTATCTGTGTGGGGTGAATGCATGTTTCGAGTGGAGGTGTAAAAATGCTATGTAAGAATATAAATCTACAAAATATTGTGGGCAGGGCCATGCGCAAAAAAGAAAAGAGGAAGTGCAGTAGATTGAAGGTGAAAATCGTTGTTTTGGTAGTGTAGCTGCTGTATCTGTGATATCAATAAAATTGTAAAAATCACCAGGATAAGGGTTGTTTGGTGTTATCTATCAGGCCTTAAAATATAATAACACAACAGTGATGCGGTTTGTATTTGCCTTTAATTTGTGCCATGAAGTTGGCTGAACAAACAGGGTGTGACAACGCCCTTCTGACTTAACAATACTATGCTTAATTACGTTGGGTTGACATTTGGGGGTTAGCAAATGTATGCTCAACTACTTGACGGCCATCACTTACACTATTAGACTCAGCTAACTGATAATCTGTGTAATGCCTTGTGACCTTACAAGTTTTTTACACTTGTTAACAGTTTATAAATATGCATTTTTAAATATTAATATAATAAAGGGAAAAGGATACTTCTATCTTAAAAATTATTTAAGAAAGTTTATTTAAAGGTAAAGTACTCATTAAATTGACAGTCCATGGGGCAGGTGAAGTAGAGTTAAACTGCTTCAATGAACTCTGCGTTTGATAGTGTGGTCAGCACTATGCCCAGTCACCTCTTTCCCTAATGTGAACCAGGTACCCATCAGAGTTGGGTGGACTCATAGACAACGTTCCCTCTAAGCTGCGTGGTTGCTGAGCTGCCGCGCAGTGATTTTGTAAAATTAATATAACCTTGTATAAGAATGTTAGAACACCGCGCAAACAAAATATACATTGCACACTAGCTTTTTCTTCTTAGAGGGAACATTGCTCACAGATGTCCTACAGACTTGAGCCCATGATGCGAACTTGAGACTTTTATGATAGCAGTTGTATGACCTACCATTTTGTTTATGCATCTTTAGATAGAAACCATGTTTGGACATGCTTAAACATAAAATGCCTCACCTTCAACAGATTGACGTTGGTGAAGGTGAGCTCACACAGCATACAAGGGTGGAGCACGGCACCATCAACCAGCTTGGAAGAAAAAGATGAGGTGGACGTCGTGGCGGGCCTCTGCTGGCTCCCCACCCCTTCGTCAGACTGCCTTGCCGCCATGGTGGCGCTCATGTCCAGACTTGTCTGCGAGACCATGCCAGAGGTCTTGTAGTCCGGTGGGTCTATGTAGCTGGGCATGCTGAAGCCTCTGGACACTGCAGGTGGGGTGTCCTTGGCTGGAACTGTCAGCTCTTCTGCTGGTTTAGTGTTCAGCAGACTCACAACAGTGGAGATAGGCTTCAGGAGGTCTGAGATGCCTTTAGCGATTTCTGAGTGTGGGGAGGCTGAGGTGGGGACTGAGGAGGGGACTGAGGTGGGGACTGAGGAGGGGACTGAGGCTCTAAGGGTGCTAGAGATCCCAGACTGACTGATGCCAGATGTGGCAGAGATTCCAGATTGACCTGTGACCCCAGACTGACCTGTGACCCCAGATAGTCCTGACATCCCAATTTGGCCTGTGATGCCAGATGGCACTGAGACCTTAGTTGAGACTGTGACCCCAGAAGAGATTGTGACCCCTGATGGGACTGTGACCCCAGATGGGACTGTGACCCCAGTTGGGACTGCGACCCCTGATGAAGTTGAGATCTCCTCCAACTTTTCATCAATCACCAAATGTCCCTCACTTTCTTTTTCAGTCTCTCGGCCCACAGCAGGCTGAGTGAGGCCGTACTTGGCCCTCTTGGCCAGGGACTGTCTCAGACTTTCAGTCAGGTGAGGAGTGGCCAACACTGTGGCGCTCTCAGTCACAGGTTGATGGGAAAATTTACGTTTGTATGGCGGTCTCTGGAACCTGATGGCACTAGCAGCACCTGCAGAACAAAAACATTTTTAGTTGAATTATACGTGTTTGTGTAGATTATTACTACGGGAAGACATACATTTTTTTTTAATTTTAATTTGTATTACAGGTCTTGTATCAAAATCTATTTTATATGCTCTATGGATCATTAGGTCTGAAAGTAGAACTATATATATATATATATCTTAAATTCTAATGTTTTTTGCATCGTACAGAACACTGAAGCTATGAGATTGAAACAAAAATTTCTAAACCACTGATGGCTATTTTTACATCATCTGTATGTATTAATCACTGCTGCTTACAAAAATATCTTAGAAATCAGGGTAAAAAAAATTGAACATTAAGCATAAATCAAGCACCAGTGCCACTTTTAGTACCACCAGGATATCATCTTTTTTTTTTGACAAAATAATAATATAAAAAACTAGATAGATGAAAATATTCTATTAGCTTCTTTTCTTCTACTTTCTCAATTTTAGTGTTGGAAGGGATCCCCTCCAACACAATTAAGTATATGTGTCAACTGATTATGCGCTATTGAAGCCATTGATTCCGATTTCAGCCTGCTTTTCTTTTTGGATTTGCTTCCATAGCCTTTGTCCAACCAAGAACAAACTACAAGGTGGCAGTTGTTTGATTTTGGAGTTGTCTCTCCTAGAAGAGTGGTTGTCCCCAGCTAACAAGCCTCATCTGCCCGAGACTTTTTAGCAACCATGAGCTTTACCAACTCGACCACATCGACCCCCTTCTATTAGCTGATTAACAGGATCTGTATTTTATAAATTAGGCCCCCTTTTTCTATTAAAAAAATTTGGATAGCCCGTCCTATAAAGATACTATTCTAAAGTGAATTAGAAGTTTAGATTGAACTGATGCCATTACCTGTGTGCTGGATGCTGTCTTGTAGACTGTAAGATCTCCTGTACAAAGGATCTATTGTCATGGTGATCACCATTGGCTCCACAACATCAGCAGGAGTGACCTCCTCCTTGAGGTCACCAAGGTGAGCCGTCTCCAGCACCTGCTCCATCTGTTCTTCCATCCTAGAGGAATCATCCGGCTTTCTTTGTTCCTCTCTACCAGAACTATCCGCCTTTCTTGACTCCTCTCTACCAGAACTATCCGCCTTTCTTTGTTCCTCTCTACAAGAATTATCTGCCTTTCTTTGTTCCTCTCTACAAGAATTATCTGCCTTTCTTTGTTCCTCTCTACCAGAACCATCCGCATTTCTTGACTCCTCTCTACCAGAACTATCCGCATTTCTTGACTCCTCTCTAATGGAGTCATCCAGCTTCCCTGACTCTTCTCTAGCAGAACCCTCCAGCTTCCTTGACTCCTCTGTCTCAACCTTGACCTCAGAGTCTTGCTTGCCTTGCTCCTCCTTCTGCCTGTGAGTCTCCTGCATCTCACTTTGCTGCAGTTTTTCAAACGTGCCTGCCGGCAACATCCCTAAAGACTCCAAAACCCCGATATGTTTTCTGGAACGCAGATGCAAGTAATACGACTCTGAGGAACTGAAATACTCCGAACAAAAAGCACAGGAACTGGATTTGGGTTTCTCAACTTCCGGATCTTTCTCTGGTGTATGTGTCTGTGTATGTGAGCCCTCCGCCCCTGGTTGCCGGTTCAGCTCACTGCTGCCTTTTGTTTCTTCACTCCTGAGGATGCTGTTTTCTTCTATAGTGGACAGGCCCTGGAAGGATTTACTTTTGGTAAGTTCAGAGTTTTTGTTTTCTCTGTTGTCTGTTTGTTCTGTATGTTTAGAAGACTGTATGTCTGCCATAGACGCAGGTTTGTTGGTATCAAACACAGAGTCCATGTCAGAGGCAGGGAACGCAGTGTCGTCCGCAAGGGATCTTTGACGTCGCAGGAATCTGGATTTCCCTGAACTGAGACGCCGCGAGCGCTTGGCGGCAGGGTAGTTAACAGCGTCGATGCAGCTGTCACTCTGGCTGTGGGGAGACGGGCTTGACGCTTGCGTTTCTAGGCCAGAATTTTTCCCAGAGTACTCCGCGCCTGTGACTAACAAAATGGGCATGGCGCTTTCTCGGATGAGGGATCCGATAGCGCTGTCTCTGCAGACTGGGGATGTGGTGGCGCTTTCAGAATTTGATCTGCCTTGAGATTCTAGAGTTGGTCTGATAGAAGCTTTAATGACTGCTGGAGCTTTCATTGAAGAGGAGCCAGAGGATAATGGGGAGGATGACATTGTTGATGTAGTTTTGTTAAGATCTGATGAGGTGGCAGTTAATACTTGATGTCCGTCTGTTCTAGGTGGCGCTGACACGGCCGTTGTTTTAGGTGACGCTGGTGTGGAGCGTGGCGTGTAGACATCGTAGGACTCGACAGTGGGACTGTCGCATGACGTGTCTGTTATGGTGACTATAGGAATAGTGGGGACGAAGCTTTTACCTGTGGTGACCACTGAGGAGGGGGTTATCTGCCCGTCATTGTCAAAAGAGCTTGAGGTACTAAGATTGGCGCCAGGGAATGGAATGTTGAACTGAAAAGGCTGGGATTGGCCGGCTAAGACTAAATTTGGCGTGAATGCTACATTCGGCGTGTTCACTGATTGGTTCTCCTTTCTGACAAACTGACCAATGATTGGTCCTTGATCAGGAAGCTTTGACATTCGTCCTCGCTGAGCGTAGCGGGATGAGACGTAAGCTGGGAGGAAAGAGACGAGGGATGGACTTGGGAGGTTGGAAAGATGGAGTTTTGATGGCGATGCTGGGGATTTCAGCAAGGAGAGCTGGTTGGGTCTAGAAGCCAGAGACGGTGACACTGAAGCCTTGGATGGCGACAAGCTAGATTCAGATGGCTGTAGCATTCTCCTGTCTGATGGGTCCTGATCCCTGCAGGGGTGGGGGTCAGTGCTGTCCTCCCCCCTCCTGTCCCCCTTGTCCTCTGTGAACACGTACAGCTCAGACATGCGCTTGTGTGGCTGGTCCCGTTCTTCACTGCCAGACTTCCTGTGTGGGAAGAATCTGGCGCCAGAAGTTTCTGGTCGTTGATCTTCATGCCTGGTCAACAGGTGAGTCAAATCACTGGACTGACCTCTCTGTAAATACAATGAAATAATAAAGTTTGTTTACATTTTTTATTGTCCCTTCAAAGGCTCTCGAAACCAAATATTGCCAAATAATTTATAATATTTCTAATAAGCAAAAGTTTATTTATATAAAAATACTAAAATATCTTGAAAGATGAGTATAAACTATGTTTTTATAAATTGAATATTGACATCAATTATTTATAAAATCCTATTAGTTTTAAATTAATTATAATTTGAATGACTAAAATGTGTGTATGCCTAAACTGACCATTTCATCATGGGAAGTCCCAGGTGTAGGAGACAAGGGCCTGCTACTCTGTTCTTGAGAGCTTTTAAAAGTTGGGTTATCTCCACTGAGGTTCAGACCAGACAAAGGTTTTTTCTGAGCCATCAGCTGTGAGATCAGACTCTGTAGGTTGCTCAGTGCTGCAAACATAGGAGGAAATCTACAGGTTAGTTGATGGGAATATTTGATGTCTACCAAGAAACATTTCATTGTGTATTGTGTAAGTAATGACAAACAGGTCTAAATCACAAGCAGACCAAGACTCAAGGAGCCCTGAGACCAACAGACATATAGAGAGACTTAAACTTAATTGATAATGTTCTTCAGGAAGGGGGTAGTATACAGGGGGATAATTGACAATGTGGTAGGTTATCTGGAGTTAATATTGGGTGTGGAGGGGAGGGGTTAATTAAATGTAATGTCCTATGCCTAGCGTGAATACTGTGGCATACAACAAGTGTTAATAGTTAAAATTTAAAATTTGACACAATAAATAGACATTTGTGAACCGACCAAGATTTGTGACTACACTGAAAGCTGAACCTACCATGTTTGGTGGTGTGAACTAGCAGGTTTGTGAAGCTGAACCTACAAAGATTAGTGATGTGTGAGCTAGTAGGTTTGTGAAGCTGAGCCTACAAAGATTGGTGATGTGTGAACTAGCAGGTTTGTGACTAAACTGAAAGCTAAACCTACCGTGTCTTCTAGCATCTTCATCCACAATCTCTTTAGACTCAGACCTTCTGGGTTGGGACAGGTCCAGCAGGCTCCTGGCTATCTCAGTGTCAATGTTGTGGGGGCTCATGGCTGGACAACAGTTGAAATAGTATGTCAATACTGGTTCATAGTTGCTTTACATTTGTGTTGCTAATGTACAACATATACCTTTAATATTGGTTAATAGTTGCTCTACATTTGTACTGTGAATGCACAACATTTTAAAGTTGTGGTTTAGTAATGGTTCAGAGTTGCTTTATATTTGTGTTGCTATTGTACAACATATTTAAGTTGTCTTTCAACATTTAATATTGGTTGATAGTTGCTCTACATTTGTATTGCAGTAATGCACATTTTAAATTTGTGGTTTAGTAATGGTTCAGAGTTGCTTTATATTTGTGTTGCTAATGTGCAACATTTTACTGTTGTGTTTCAATACTGGCTCATACTTGTTTAAAAGCTGTTTAGCTAATGTGCAACATTTTACTGTTGTGTTTCAATACTGGCTCTTACTTGTTTTAAAGCTGTATTGCTAATGTGCAAAATTTTACTGTAGTGTTAATACATTAACATCTATTATATGGCTTGAATATATGTTGATATACAATAATACGTATCAATTTGTCAGTAAGTGGTACTAAAATATAGATAACTAAAACATATATTACCCCTATTCTCCATTGAAGACTGAGATGAATATGACACATTAGAAGATTCAGAAAATTCTCTGTTTCTGAAAAAAAAATAAAAAATTATAAGTTAAATACCATATCAGACCAAATGGTCACAAGGGACAGATGAAGTAGCTTGATTCTGTTTCTCTAGCCTGGATGTATAAAGGGAGAGTTATGACTTTCCCTGACTCATCTGGTGCCCATCATAGCTGGGTAAACTCATGGGCATCTGACAGACTCAAGACTTTCAGGTTAGTTATCATGCACTCTGCCACATCCCATTAAATTAAATTTAATAGAATTTTAAAAATTGGAACCAGCAGGTTTGACTTGACTTGAACAGGGACCATAACATGTGAGATACAAGCTAACAAGTAGTCAAATAAGATGTCAAAGGTATAAAAATCAATTTAAGAATACTAGTATAACAGATTCATTTTGTTGTTCTCTAGACAGTGACATATATTTGTGGCATTAACACTGGAACAAATGCCTGGGATATTTTGTTTAAAATATTTCAGTGGCTAGAACAGGATAGTTGTTGAGGCTTAGTTGTATCAATCATTTATCTGACCTCTACTATGTTTAGACTTGAGCTAAATTACCTTGACTTTGCTCCAAGTTGACCCAGGGATTGCCTTGGCCTTTGGCCATGGCCAAATGAAAACACAGGTGAAGCCTCATCAACAGATGATTGTCTTTAATAAGAAAAAAAAATGGGTCAACACATTTTGAAATCAATTACATTAATGCAACTACCCTATATGATTTATTTTAAAAATACAGGATTTAAATAACCATTCAGTTGTTTACAAGCAAAAAAAATAGTCTAATCTATCTTAAATACAACACCAAGAAATACTTGTGCTAGTTCAATATAATTATCAGGATGATACAAATGGAAATTAAGTGAAAACTTAAGGTACAAGACCAACAATGAACTCCAGAACTGACCTCTTGAGAACACGAGGAGAACTGGAGCCAGACTTCTCCTGGTCAAACGACTGGTCCTCCATATCATCCCGGGACATGCCCTCATCCTCCTCATCATCCTCGTCATCATCATCATCATCACCCTCAGCGTCATCATCATCCTCCTCCCCTGAATGGTTCTGCCTGTCTGCTGAGTCATGGATGTGAGCCTCTCTGGAGATGCGGCACTGTTCCTCTAGGGCTGCGGAGTCTATCTGAGACTCGTCCACGGAGGTGGGGACTGGGATGATGCCCAGCTCGTAGCATTTCTTCTGGTGAGACTAGACAGACAACACATACACATATATATCTATTATTATTATGAGCTGTGTGATGAAGGGCTATTTAATATGAGAATAGTGAAGAGGTCTAAACATTTTTGTTTCTTCTATCTAACTATCTAAACCCACAGATGAAGTAACAGAAAGTGAAAATTCATATAGATGTAATTTAGGACAAATTTACGTTCAAACGATACTCAAACTAAACAGTATTTTTTAAATTATCATCATTAATTTTTCTTTAAAAACAAACCTAATTTCTTATAAATTAATAACAAGAATTAAATATTTTGCAACTTTATTTTAAAATCTAGAACACTTAATTTTATTTATTTTTAAATTAAATTAATGAGAACCTTTTCATCACACCCAAATTGGTTGAACAGAAAATGTATTGTTTTATTGCTAGTAAAAAGTGAACTGAACTCAAATTCCTTAAAACAGAAAATCTTTTATCCCTCACCTTAGATTTCATATGCTTGGTCAAGTTCCCTTTAGTTTTAAAAGAGAAATGGCAGTGTCGACAGTGATAGGGTCGAAGGTCAGTGTGTGTCCGAAGATGTTTCTTCAACATGCTGGGCTTCTTACAGCGGATGCCACACAGTTCACAGATGTACTTGCCCCACCCCCGGCCGCGGATGTACTCATAGTTCTCATCACTCTTGAAGCCCCCTTTGGTGAGGCGCAGCTTGTGACGTTTACTTTCCTTAGAGGAGCTTTGTTCTAGCTTGATGCCGGACTTGGAGTCTTCACTCTGGGGAGCACCATCACACAGAAGGTTATGGAGTGATACATTAGTCAGTTGTAAAATAGCACTGTTCTTTTGGTGTTTTTGAAAAATGTCTTATCTTTAAACAAATAAATACATTATTTAACATGTGATTCATATTTTAAATCTCTTTAAAATAATTCATTCGTTAACTGTTTAATCAATGAGAAACTCAATTGTGAGATTTGATATTTTTACTTTAGCATCATTTTATTCTATAGACTTATGTTATAAAGTTAATATTCTGCAGTAGATGTTTACATATCTTTTTTACATTACTCGTTAACATATTACTATTACTAAACATAACAAACATAGGGACCATTTATTTTTTTTCTATTACAAGAACTGAACTGAAACAAAACAGCTCTTAACAGTATTAAACACAAAAACTGGTTAGTTTGAGTTAAAGAACCCTATCAATGTAATCTATGCTTTCATTGGATTAAACCAGCTATGTATAATTTTTATCCAAATGTATGATCATTAAACACTGGGACCATCAGCTTACCTTCACATGTGCAGACAACTCTTTCTTGACCATCCCCATCTTCTTCTTCTGGTAGGTCCAGTATGAGCTGTGTGTTTGGTTGCCCCCATTGCTGGGCGTCATGGAGCACTGGGCAAACACTGGGTTGGAGCCACTCCTGGGGCTACACAGGGCAACACAGTCAAGTTAGAGATACAGGAAACAGAGGAGGGAACTCTAGACACTAACGTTACACAGAACACTAGCAGCTATACACAAATACAGGGGAGACTACTGATTTGTTTGGTGATAACATGGAATGGAAGTTGTATTTTGTTCCTCTTCACTGTAACATTACACAGAACACAAATACAGGGTAACCTACTGATTTGTTTGGTGATAACATGGAATGGAAGTTGTATTTTGTTCCTCTTCATGGTAACAATACACAGAACACAAATACAGAGGTAAGTACTGATTTGTTTGGTGATACCATAGAATGGGAGATGTATTTTGTTCCTCTTCACACCAACATTACACAGAACACTAGCAGCTAAACAAATATAGGGGAGACTACTGATTTGTTTGGTGTAACTTGGGAGTATACTTTGTTTTTGGTACTTAAAAATAAAATAAAAATTGCAATAAGATAAATGTTAGATGAATGTTTTCAACATTTTTTCAGCCATAGGTTTTTATTTATTAACAATGAGCTATAATTATTGATTCATTGAATAGCTGGCTTGGTAATTCTTTAAACTCACAAAAAGCCTTTAACATATTTATGATAATATTTTCTGTGTGCAAAATATACAATTTATTCTCTATTAGGTTCTATTTATTAATTTTTACAAGATTTTAATTATTATATACTTATTAGGGCTAAACTAATATTTGTGACTGCATATCCAGGAAGAGTTCCGAACAGAAACTAAATCTAAGAATAATGTTAGAATAAATTTCTACCAACAGATAAAAAGAGAATAAAAGTACCTGGATTTGTATAAAGCTAGCAGCATGCGTGAGGTCAACCCTACAGGGTTAGGGTTGTGGGTTGCCAGACGCCAGTTTGAGTACATGGAGATCTTCTTACTTCCCTTGACAGCCACGTACATGGGCTGGGGGCGCTGTATGCAGCAGAAGGTTACGTGGGTGGTGGTGTAGAGTGTGGGGCAGGAGTGGCCGTACATGGGGGTGTTGAGGGTGCCGGAGGGGGTGACGTTGCTGAGGTGTTGTTCCACGGAGGAGAGGAGGGTTGAAGGGGTGGAGAGGCTGATTCCAAATGCAGCGGCAGCGGATTTGACAGGCGTGAAGAGTGGCCGTGAGGTAGCATGCGGCTCCTCTGTTGAGGTATCCTGGCTGCCTTTGCTGGGGGAGGAGAGGAGTCTGGCTCGGAGTTGAGCTGGTGAAGCTAGCGATGGTTTGTCAAGATGCACTGGAGGTGTGGACAGACTTTTGTCTGACGTCACACTGTCTGACCTCTCCGTGGTGCTGGGCGTGGCTGGAGGGAGGTCATCCTTGGAATCCTGGGGCAGGGGGTAGCTGGGTGGGCTCTTTAGTTTAGCTGGGTCAGCACTTCCTGGTGTTCCGGTGCTGGGGGTCTCCGAGAACGATGAAGAAGAAGATGAGTAGGATAACAAGGTCCTCCCCAACAGTGTAGGGTTGGGGTTGCCCTGCGCTAACGCCATGGCAGTCATTGAGTCTAATGTCACAGGGGATGACGAGTGCCACAGCCGTGACAAGATCTGGAAGTGACGATGTAAGGAAATGGACCGTTTGAGCAACCAGTTTTTAGCCTCTCTCTGAAGCATAGCCGTGCCACCTACAGCTGGTAAAATAATCTTTGACCCAGCTAGTGTCAAGGGTGATAGATTAACCAAAGACCCGGTAAGCTTGCTGCCATGGTTCCACTCCGACAACAAGGGTCCACTCTCTAACCTGTTGACGCTGACAAAAGGAATGGCATAGTTGATCGGGATCGTCACGTTGTTGAAGTTGTCCCCAGACAGGTCTATCAACAGCTCATTGCTGTCCAGACTCGCAATGGAGGCAGATTTGGGGAAAAAGAATGGCGTCTCCTGGGACATGCTGCGCACGCTGAGTCCGGAATCAAAAGACTCTGACATGCTTTCACTTTTTGTCTGCATCACCCAAGACTTTTTCATCTCTTCTGGGCCAAGGCTGGAAACAGATTTAGAGCTGGACAACATTTTGGAGATCATTCTAGACCCACTGGCGCTATCTTTCTCTTCAATACTTAACGGTGATGGTTTGTGTTGTTTGGGTTTTTTAATCCGCACCGCCGCGGATGGTTCTGAGAAAGCTCTCATGACCGGAGGGTGAATTTTCACAGTTTCCACATTGACCAGTGTTTCAGATTCAGATCTGAAGAAAGCTTCTGGAGCTTTCTCTGGTTCCTTATGCTTGCCCATAACGGCTGAGGTGATGACGGCGTTGGGCAGGCTGCCCAGCTTCTGAGATGACACCACAGGTTTGGTTAGAGACGCCAGCAAGACGGAGTTGTTTGATGCCGGGAGATGGGGCTTGGATGCCGGAGGAAAGAGAGTCGGCTGTTGGTGGATGATGGATGGGGATTCTCCATGAGCCTTGAGCAGGAATCCGGAGAGAGGTGGATCAACAGACATGGATTTCTCTTGGCTTCTGTCTTGGCCTCTCTCAACGCTCAGAGACTGCTTTAGCAGGAGCTTGTCTTTTAGCTTCCTGCGAGTGCCACTCAAATCCGCTGGGGTGTCGGGCGTGGCGGGGGTCAATGGAGTCCCAGGTGTGCTTGGAGCGGTTAAGGACAGGGTTAACTGCGGTGGCTGGGAGAGCCGGAACTGGGGCTGAGATTTTTGGTCAGGCATGGGGCTGGATATTGACAGCTTCATGTTGGGGTCGACGTTGTGGAATGTGACGGCTGGAATGTAGGGTATAACACGAGGGGAGGTCTGTGCAAACTGGGCGCTGTTGACAGACTGGGCTGAGGTTATGTTCAGCGTCAGGCCTGAGCCAGACGCCAGCTTTGTTGGTCCTGGGACAAAGGCGTTGGAGTCTAAGCTCTGGGTTCTGACTGTCTTACCAGTGAGAGGAATGGTCGGAGTTATTGGGGTGATCGGAGTCCCCGGAGTGGGTAGGGAGGACACTGGAAAACTTATCATGAAGCCGCTGGACTTAGGTGTGCCTGGCATGGGCGTGTTGGGTGCTAGAGTGTTGATGGGAGTTCCAGGTGTTAGGACTGAGACGGTGCTGGTTCCAGCGAAGGTCAAGCCAGGTAATGTGACGCCTGTGCTGAGTCCTAAGATGGGGAGTCCGGCCTTAGTGGCCGGGGTCAAGAGGTTGGTGGTGGTGCTGATGCCAGAGCTGAGTTGCCTGGTTGGCTTGTGTCCAGCGGCGCCTGGCACCATGGGCTGGCCAATCATGCTGCTGGTGGAGATGCTGCTGGCTGTTGTGGAAGTCACTGGAACTGTTGCTCCAGAGGAAACTTCCCCTGTGATGGGGACATTTTGGGATAAGGATCGTGGTAACAAGAGCTTCTGGTACTGTCCACTTGGCACTAGAAGAAGACTGCCCTGGTTAGCGGAGAGGGAGGTGTCTTTCTGTGACGGCAGATCCAAAGAAGAGTTATGCCTCATCCCTGGTAACAAGGCCTGAGATCCTATTTGAGCTCCTCTGGCTTTGGCTAAAACTAAATTTAAATCTTTTGGTCTATTTTTTGAACCTTTGGGTCTCCCTTTCTTCCTGGGCATTAGAGGACTTGTGTTTTCAGTGACCAGGGTTTGTTGATGAATCAACTGTTTATCAGATGATGCCAGGGTTAAGACAGACGGGGAGAGCGTGGACAGAGATTGGTTTGTGGTCATGATGAGCGAGGCTGAGGATGCCAGAATGAGCTGTTCCCTTAACTTGGGGAGATCCTTGTTCGCCAGCTGACCAGTCTGTAGGTCCGTGGTGGAGAGGGATTTAAACAGCGCCGGGTTGGCTTTCTTCAACAGATGTGGGTCTCTGACAATCAGTAAACCACTGGATGGCTCCAGCTCACTGGGGGATTTGGTCTCATGCTGGTCCCCAGTTTGGCTGAGGCTGGGCTCCATGGCGGACAAACTCCGACGCAGGCCTTTAGTTTTGGGACAAGCCTGTGCCTTGTGTTGTGTTAGCAAGCTGTACTGGGTGAAGACTTCGTTACAATCATCACAAGGAAAGGGACCATTCATGACATACGCCCCAGCGGCCGCAGCCAACCCATCTGACAAACCTTGACTTTTAAAGTGCTCCGTGGTTAAAATAGCCAGATTGTCATTATCCGTACGCCCTAAAATGCCACCTTTTTTCTTCCAATCTAATTGGGCATCACTCTGAGGAACTGATAACCTATGCTGCAGCTCAGTCATAAAAGAAGCTTGTTTAGCCTGGGCTGGGGTTGATGTGACACCTTGCCTACTCATTGATTTCTTCTGATCATGCAAACTACCAGAAGTGCCGATCTTAAATCTGCCAGCACCGCTGGCGTCTGGGTTGGTCAGATCCAGAGACCCAGTCTGCAGCAGAGGGGTAGTGGTGAGCTTGTTCACTGTGGAAGAGTCAGAAAATGATTTTGATGTTAACAAGGGCGACCCAGCTTTGGGGAACTGTACGCTCGGCTGACCAATCATCGGGCTGGGTTGACGCGGTGCTTGCAGCATTGAACTGATGATGCTCTGTGGTGTCTCGGTGCTGGTTTTTGTCACTGGAAGTGTTACCGCAGCCTGCTGGATGTGAGATAACGACTGGTGGCTGGCATTTTTAGGCAGTTTGATCTGGATCTGGATCTCATGCGGACCTGGACCTGGGACTATTTTAGTCGGGAGAGAGGCAACAGCTTGACCTGCTGATACAGCAGGCATCAGGCCTGTGTTTCCTTGACTGTCCTGTACGGTCAATCTAGTGCCAGACAGGGTCCCGCTGCCCAGACTTGAAGAGACAGAAAAAGATTTTGGTGTTTCTGATAACAGCGGCGGACCTGATCGGACTTCTGGAATTGACATATGTTTATAGACAGTCCCAAGACTTTGAGGCGCTGACTTTTTCATCAAATTCTCATAATCGTCAGGTTTAGTTTTTTGATCACCAGGCAAAGATTGTTTAGATAGAGAGGTCACAGGCACACAAATGAGCTGAGCATTGCTCAATGGAACTTGTATGTTGTTTAAGGCATCAATGGGCACAGAACTGAACATTTGAGTCTGAAACTGAGTCAAGGAACCCACACCTGACGCGCTCTTACTGATGAAATTAACAGGAAAGGACTGGGAGACTAAGGTATTGGTGTTCTCCGCAGAGGACTCCTGGGAGGATTTGTGTGTCTGGGATGGATCTGAACCTGCTTGATGCAGTTGGATTTGCTGGTACTGCTGGTCCGGGTGGAGGACCACCACCTCTCCATACTGCGGGGCGGAGATGGTTTGGATGACGTTGGCCAGATGTAGGTTATTGGTACTGCCCGTGGTCACTATCAGCGTAGGCTGGTTGTTACCCTCAGCGATGGACTCTGCTTTTTTCAAGGCAGAAGTAGACATGGATCTTTTGACAAAGTCGGGTTTTAACTTCCCTCCATCAGAATCTCCAAGAGACAACGACGCTGCCAGTTTTTTCTTCCACTGTTTGTCAGTGTTAGGCTCGACTGTCAGTCTATCCATAGACGTCTCACTGGACGGTTTAAAGTCTGACATTTTCAAAGTCTGAAAACTAGAATCACTCGTCTGGCGGAGATATTTATTCCGTGGTCTGGGGGGATCGGTTACCGTGTGTTTGTCAATAATTTCTGCGTTGGATGATATGATATTTTCAATTCTGTCTTTGAGCATGTCAGGTGTGACAGAAGATGAGAGGGAACGACCTTGGTATTTTAACATTTTATCACTGTCAGAATCTAAAGCATGCTGATACACCAGTGTGGGCTTCTCATTCTGAGGACAAATGGTTGAAAATGCTGCTGTCTTGGAATCACCAAGCGCCGGATGCCGAGTTGATGCCGGAACTGCTAATTTAGTTCCCTCCCCTTCCAGTGAAAACTGTCTGGATCCTCTGGTGGAGGATTCATCAACAGACGACAGGCTGCTGACGGTGCTGGACTGGCTGAAAATAGACCTCATGCTGCTGGCGGAGATATCACTACGGTGAGACAGAAGCTTTGGTCGAGATGGCGAGTCAAATGAAAGACGGTCTGCCGAGTGGTCGCTGGAATGTGACGCCAGCTGAGACCTGTACTTGGCCTCCAACTCGGAATGTTCTTTAAAACTTAATTTTGATTGTAACACTGGGGTGCTCACGAGGCTGGGGGAGGGGTGGGACAGGTTGGGGGACAAGCTCATCACACACCCACTGCAGTTTGTATCACTCATCAACTGTTGGCCGGCCACAGTCGTGGTGTTTAACCCAAACTTTAACTTATCTGAAACATATTCCGCTTTCGGTACCAGAATCTTCACAAGCATTTCATTATCCGTTTGAAAATGGTGCGTCATTAGAACAGGGAGACTACTAGGATAAAGCTGGCTATATTTTTTCTTCAATTCTTGAAGTCCGCTAAGTATTTCTTCACCGTTGCTAATATTATCCGTGGTGAGAATATTTGGCCGAACAACTGACTCAGCTACATCGTATTTCGCCAGTTCAGAGTCAGATGGCTTATCAAACGCACAAAAAACCCTAGAGAACCAGTTACTGAGCTCTCGCTTGCCTTCACTCTCTTGTTGCAGTAATTGTTGGCGCTTGTTTTTGTCAATTTTTTGCCGAATACCCTCCAACACACTTTCTTGTCGGACCATTTGATCAGGCCGGTGATGCTCGGTGCGGTTATGTAAGTCCACCTCAGCATTCGCACTCTCCGTGTTCTCAACTATAACCTTTGGGTTTTCCCCATTGCTTTCATCGTCATGGTCAATAATTGTGGCCCCTTCAACGTCAGTGTCAGTCCCTTCAGAGTCATTGTCATCACTCTTGACTTCCTCTTCTTTACTTGACTCCATACTGCTATCTTTTGCTCCAGACAATGATAAACCGGTCCTCGACCCATGGGCGATGGATTTACAATGTTTAGACAAGTTGCTTTTTGTTTTGAATGAGACGCCGCATACAACACAGGGGAATGGTCTCTCGTTTGTGTGCGCCCTGATGTGTTTCTCCAGCACGCTTGGCTTGGCGCACGTTCGGTCGCAATACTTGCACTGATACTTGCCAGGTTTTTGTGGGTGTATGCTCTTCCTGCCTGGCGTTGATGCTGCTGGTTTTGTCGAGACGGACACTTCCTTTTCCGCAGTTTCAGTAATCACTGAATACGACTGCGGCTGGGTGGTAATCGTCTGATAATCCTGGACATCAGAATGGGCAGCGTTTTTCAAGACTAGTTTAATCCCTTCCGCAGAGTCTTCGTTAGCGTGTGTAAAAGTAAACGAGGCTTGCTCGCTGGTGGAGCTGGGTATGGTGGAGATGGTGTAGAAGCCTTCGTCACTTGCCCCGTCGTACGAGATGTTTGAGGGTGCGATGATGAGCTGCGTGCCCTCGTCCTGGTCAACCAGTTGAACATCCTTAAGGACAATGAAATTCTGTGTGTGATCTACGGCTATGGTGACTGGGGCTTGGTGTGTGGGCGTGTCCTCTCTCATGTTCTGTAGCTCTGAATCAGTCACCTAGTGGAGACATTACATCTTTTAAACTAGGAGAAAGCTAGGAGAACTAAACAATACATTTTCTAAATGTTATCTGCCTTAGTAGTTAACAAGTTTCTTTACAAGATATTTACCACAAGTTACTTGTTGATAAAAATATGTATCTTTAAATATAGGTACTTATGAGAGGCAGCATGGTTGGATGGTAGAGTGCTCAACTGCTAACATGAAAGTCCTTAGGATGTCACTGAGTCCAGCCATCTCTAATGGGTGACTGACTCATATTAAAGAAAGAAAAGGTGGATGGGCATAGAACTGGCCATGCTATCCCTCCATTTGCTGAGGTGACAGAAATAAATGAACTCTACTTCATCAGTCTTGTTGATCATCAATTACGAATAAACAGAACTTTTTACTTTTGAGTGAAGAGCTATTTGTAGAGCACAGAACAGCTAACTCTCTATGTTACCTGCTCTATAAACTACTTTGTTTCTCAATGGATTAGGTTCCCAAAATCCCAAAATAAATGTTTGCAAATAGTGTATGTTTTATATCCTGAAGTACACACATAAACAAACAGAACAATGTTCTAGAACTTGAGCACCCTCCAAGACATGTACCTTAAACAAAGCTTCCAGAGAACGTGTGGATCTGCGGTCTCTAATCTGACCACCTTTGACCTCCTGTTCTGGACCCGTGACCAGAGCAGGAGGCGCCGAGGATGACTGGGTCCTCTGGTTCTGTCCGTCATGGTGATGGATGGTCACTAGCTGATGCTGGACGCTGGGCTGACTGTCCGAGGTTAAGGGCCCATGAACTAGGGGCGGGGGAGGGGGGAGGGTTTCTATCTGTACTAGCTGCCCTTGTGAGACCTGGAGAAGGCAGTTACAAGTTAGGACAAGAGGACATGGTAGGACAAGAGGACATTATATGGTAGGACAAGAGGACATTACAGGACAAGACAACATATGACAGGACAAGAGAATATGACATGGTAGGACAAGAGGACATGACAGGACAAGACAACAAATGACAGGACAAGAGGATATGACATGGTAGGACAAGAAGACATGACAGGACAAGACAACATATGACAGGACAAGAGGATATGACATGGTAGGACAAGAAGACATGACAGGACAAGACAACATGATATAGTAGGAAAAGAGGACATGATATGTTAGGACAAGAGGACATGACATGGTAGGACAAGAGGACATCACATGACATGAGGACATGACAGGATTGGAAGACAGAACACGAAACAGGGACATGACAAGTAGACCAGATAGAATTAAATTTAGGACATATGTTACAAAGAGAGCACAAGCTAACAAATAGGTTAGAAAATTATACACAAGTGAGAAGTATAAACAGGACTTAAGGCACAAACAGGACAAAGTTAAGGACAAAAGGACAAAGTTAAGAATTTTTATTATATAGAATTAAACAATGACCAAAAACACAAATGTGACAAAGTCGTGTTAAATATTGTAATAGGTTGCATAAAGGTAAAAATAAAGATAATTTTAATGCCAATGATGTGAACATTTACAAACCTATCATACAGACTACAATGACAATGCTTATTCTTAGTACAACCTAATAAATTAAATTTTATTTATAATTAAAATATGAACCCCCTCCCCTCCCATAACAACTTAGAGTATTTTAATTAAGTAACAATAAACTTTATAAAAACCTAGTTACACACAAAAAAGTCAAGTAGAACAAAGAAAGACAACCCTACATTTATTACGTTCTGCTCCACGGGCTGTTCTGTGATGGTCAGTGTTGTGGCCCCTGGGAGAGTGGCCTGCCCCAGGTGGGACAGGATGGCCTCCGTGACCACGGCTGTCGATGTGGCCGGGGTGGGCGGCAGCAGTGGAGGTGGGGCGGGGGAGGTGGAGGTGGCGGCTCGGGACAGGATGCTGGCCTTCTTGCTGGTCGGCTGGACGTTGCCTGCTTGGGGGGGGGGGGGGGGGGAGGAAGGAGGACTTTAGTTAGTAGCTGGCAAACACATCGGTAGATAGCAGAAGCTTACATAGAGCATAGATTGACACAGGTCAAAGGTTAAATGTTGATTGTAACGATACCCTAACTAACCATGGTTCAAACTGTTACAAGTATGACTACCCTGGTCTTACTCTTTACTAGCATGCTATCCTAATCCTAGTCCTTGCTTTTGGAGTATCATTACCCTAACCCTGTTCTTAACTTTTAATAGTATCGCTACCCTAACCCTGATTATAACTATAAGCCAAGATAGCTTAAATCCTAGTCCAAGTCCATCCAGTAGGAAAATAATTGTATGCGATAGGCCAACTGTATTGCAATGCTGCAAGCTAAGGTATCGAATCGAACCTTTACCATGTCACCAGCCATCAAGATAGTGTATCGAATCTATCCCCTGTCATAAATACTGCAAAATAAGGAAGGCATCGATACGAACCTATCCCATATCACCAAAGCTGCAAGTGGTATCGATACGACCACTCCATTTCACCAATACTGCAATATACGTTATCGATACGAACCTACCCCATATCACCAACACTGCAAGCTATGGTATCGATACGAACCTACCCCATATCACCAACACTACAAGCTATGGTATCGATACGAACACCCCATATCACCAACACTGCAAGCTATGGTATCGATACGAACACCCCCATACAACCAACGACGAATACACGACTTACTAGAGCTCCGGGTTTGCCTGGTTTTCTTGTCCAAATCCATGGAGCCGCTAGACGCGCCGCTTCCATTGTCTGTGACGCTGCCTACTGGAGTCAGAGACATTCAAACATTAGTGGAGGTTAGGGTCAATGTTTTAGGAGTCAGAGACAGTCAAACGTTAGTGGAGGTTAGGGTCAATATTTTAGGAGTCAGAGACATTCAAACATTAGTGGAGGTTAGGGTCAATGTTTTAGGAGTCAGAGACAGTCAAACGTTAGTGGAGGTTAGGGTCAATATTTTAGGAGTCAGAGACATTCAAACATTAGTGGAGGTTAGGGTCAATATTTTAGGAGTCAGAGACATTCAAATATTAGTGGAGGTTAGGGTCAATATTTTAGGAGTCGGAGACATTCAAACATTAGTGGAGGTTAGGGTCAATATTTTAGGAGTCAGAGACATTCAAACATTAGTGGAGGTCAGGGTCAATATTTTAGGAGTCAGAGACATTCAAACATTAGTGGAGGTTAGGGTCAATATTTTAGGAGTCAGAGACATTCAAATATTAGTGGAGGTTAGGGTCAATATTTTAGGAGTCAGAGACATTCTAATATTAGTGGAGGTTAGGGTCAATATTTTAGGAGTCAGAGACATTCAAATATTAGTGGAGGTTAGGGGCGATATTTTAGGAGTCAGAGACATTCAAATATTAGTGGAGGTTAGGGTCAATATTTTAGGAGTCAGAGACATTCAAACATTAGTGGAGATCAGGGTCGATATTTTACTATACAGGTTAAAGTTTAGGGTTTCTTTCTGACATTTTTTTTCCAGGAGGGGGGGGGGGGAGGGAGCACGTGAGACTTTCGGGGAGGGGAGGGAGACATTGGTTAAAGTATATATTTTGTGTATAAAATATTATTTTCTTCGGTGGGGGGAGGGGGGAGCTGTGCCCCTTCGAAAAAGATGCCTGAAAGAAACTCTGCTACTGTTGTGGTAACAATGAAGTAGGTTCTGGTCAATGTTTTACTTAATTTTATTATTCCGGGTACTGTTCATAACGACTGGAAGTAGGGCACAGAACAAAACTTCACTGACCACAGAGATTTTTTTTTTAAACTAATTTTAAAATATTCCTCTGATCATTCACATCAATGTCAAACAAAACACAGAGAAACCACATCAGACATAGTTTTATAAATAAATAAATACAGCCGTTATGGCATTAATTTCACTTAATACACTCTTAATTAATAACCTCCCCCTTTCCCCCCCCCCACTATATTGTGACCTCCCCCCCCCCCCTCACTACATTGTGACCCCCCCCCCCCCCCCATGCTTGACTACAGTACATGTCAAATATTTCCCCACTGTTTACATTTATCAACGTCACGCGCATCGTGCCAGGTCAAGGTGCCGGATTAAATATAAACAATAGGTAAACACAGTCACGTGATATCCGCCCGTGTTCCATGGGGAGAGGGGGGGGGGGGTCAAAGGTGGGTTGATCTTACACCAGCACATTTTTCTTTTGTCATATAAAACAATGATTTTAAATACGTTTTGAAAAAAAGATAGCAAACATAATACAGTTACAAGAAAGAGATTCTATCACCGAACATATAGATCTAAGTTTCTTATAATTTTATTTAGAAAGCACAGACGCTGATGAAATTTTAATTCATAAAACTAGAGGTACTACTCGTTTTAAATTGTTAGGTGTTAGTGTAAATATTCTAATTGCCAAGTTCCGAAAATGTGGGCGTTCTATTGTTAAGTTTTTTAAATAATAGTTGTAGTCGAAATGTAGGTCAGTTCAAAAAGTTGTGTAGGGAATCTTGGTTTTCATCAATGGTTACAACTGGCAACTACTCGAGAGCTTACTGTAGTACAATCAAGGAACTCGCAGGGGTGTCCACCCAACCGGTTGTACTAGCAAGGAGTCCACCCAACCAGCTGTACCAACAAGGTGTCCACCCAACCAGTTGTACCAGAGAGGTGTCCACCCAACCAGTTGTACCAGAGAGGTGTCCACCCTACCAGCTGTACCAGCAGGGTGTCCACCCTACCAGCTGTACCAGAGAGGTGTCCACCCAACCAGTTGTACCAGAGAGGTGTCCACCCAACCAGCTGTACCAACAAGGTGTCCACCCAACCAGTTGTACCAGAGAGGTGTCCACCCAACCAGTTGTACCAGAGAGGTGTCCACCCTACCAGCTGTACCAGCAGGGTGTCCACCCAACCAGGTGTACCAACAAGGTGTCCACCCAACCAGCTGTACCAGCAGGGTGTCCACCCAACCAGTTGTACCAGCAGGGTGTCCACCCAACCAGTTGTACCAGAGAGGTGTCCACCCAACCAGTTGTACCAACAAGGTGTCCACCCAACCAGGTGTACCAGCAGGGTGTCCACCCAACCAGTTGTACCAGAGAGGTGTCCACCCTACCAGCTGTACCAGCAGGGTGTCCACCCAACCAGTTGTACCAGAGAGGTGTCCACCCTACCAGCTGTACCAACGAGGTGTCCACCCTACCAGCTGTACCAGCAGGGTGTCCACCCAACCAGTTGTACCAGCAGGGTGTCCACCCAACCAGCTGTACCGGACACCCAACCAGGTGTACCAACGAGGTTGCCCAGGCCTACAGATAACACTGCCCTATGTTTGTTTGCTTTAGCCTGGGCTAATAAGAAAAACAAATTAGCGAGCAGATCTGCCGTCACCTGCTTCATTAGAGATCAGGACAGGAATGTTGCTGCTAATGGTGGGGGGAGGGGGGGGGTCTGGGACCATGGGCACATATACCCCGCCAGTTGTTCAAGATGGACCAAACGGCAGAGGGCGTCCCACCTGTTGTTTCAGTATGTAAGGGCAAAATGTACCTGCGAGCATATTTCCTAACACGTTTTTCCAGAATATAATTCAAGAATATAATGGGTACCTACTTTGGCCGATCAACTGATGAAGAATAAAAAGGCACACTATGTCGCTTATGTATATATGTCCTAACCGTTATTCTAAGCAGCAATGGCATGAAGTGACTATGTACCTGCATATATATAGCACTGTGATGCCTTTAATCTGACAGAACATTAGTATTCTAACGTGACGATATACCACACACCATATTACGATTATACAAGCGCATTTAGCCAACATCGGCTGGTGTATTCCCCTTATCAGTGTCCGACAGTGGACCCGTCCAAAAATAGGTGTGTGGGTGATTAGTAATATTAAAATATCAGGGTAGGCCTAATAATATTTAGATCAGATTTGGGGGTTAGGGCTATTACAACATGGGTTAGGGTATGCGATACCTCGGACATTATCAAATTATAGTTCATTGGTTATTAGATCTACCATCAAATTAGCTACTTTTTGCCAAGATTCCAATTACTGCGGCATCACCTAACACTGGTCTGGAACATACACCAATAGACTGTACATGCTTCTTGATACAGTTCACACAAATGTAATACACATAGACGGGACCGATAGCGCTTTCTCACGGCATATTCATTCTCAATTGTGTGCCATACAACAAAGGCAAACAGGCCTTTCACTGATCGACACGCCTTCACTTTTGGTTTATTTATGAAGCCTTGCTGCCACATTAGCATGTCTGTTTGTTTATGTATTGACGAGGCGAGACTGTCTTGCATGTTATAAGTCTGTCTCAAACTTATAGGTAAGCTACTATTGTAGACAAAGCAAGCTGACAACTATTATGTGATCATCTTTACTTTAGATGCCTCGATCGATAACATTCCTCAACCAATCATAATGCAAGGTACTCAATATAGCTGAGTGAGCTCAATAAACCGAAGTCTGATCCTAATGTCAAAATTTCCTGGTGACCAATATTCGAACCTAGAACCATATATTTAATAACGTGGCCAACGCAGTTAAACCGAAGTGGGTGTGTTAACCTATGTTTAACCAAAACCTTCAACTAAATAAGGGCTACTATATTGCAGAAAACTTTAGTATATAGGAATACCAAGGTGGGCGAGTTATAAAAATTGTCCAACTCAAACCCTAAGCCTTTTTGTTAATGACAGCAGTATAATAAAGTGTTAAGGAATACATAATTAACCTCTCACACCCCCACCCCCACTGTACACAAACACACACACACACACACTCAATTACTCCACATAGCTGTAGGTACAGCAAGGTTTTAGAGCAGCGGTTCTTAACCTTTTGGGAGGTACCCAACCCCACCAGTTCCATATACGCATTCATCGTACCCTTCTCAATATCGTCCGCATTGACGAAATCCGACCGTAAATCATACGAGTAGGATGTGTCTTGACCTCCGCTGAACCCCTGAGACTGACTCTCTGAACCCTGGGGTTCGATCAAACCTAAGTTAAGAACCACTGGTCTATAGTCACCAAATCTCTACCACGCCTATCACAGCAAGCTCTCACCAACTTCCGTCAACAGCATCACATCCTACAACCACCCAACAACAACGAACTAAAATTCCTTTGTCTCAACTTTACGTATAACAACCCAAGCTGAGATAAATAGACCGAGAAACAAAAAAAAGAATCAATATTCAAATTTCATATTCATCTCCGCCTAATCAATGCACATTATAAAATCGGAAATCTCCAGTGGTGAATAATATAAGCGTGATCGTGTGTTTACTTTTTGTAATGTCTTTGTCATGGTTGGTTGGTTGGCCTGGTTTTATATTTAGTTCCTGTACAAGTTTTCCAGGGTAACGTGTATTAATAACACACACACACACACACACTCATATACACATGGGGCCCTGTATTCGCATACACACATAGATATTATATATATATATATATATATATATATATATATATATATATATATATATATATATATATATATAAATATATATATATATAAATATATATATAAATATATATATATATATATATATATATATTTATATATATATAAATATATATGTATATATAAATATATATGTATATATATATATATATATATATATATATATATATATATATATATATTATATATATATATATATTATATATATATATATATATATATATATATATATATATATATATATATATATATATATATATATATATATATATATATATATATATATATATATATATATATATATATATATATATATGTATATATGTATATATATATTGGCCTATATATTACATATGTATGTATGTTTAGTGTATGTGTGTATGTATGTATATGTATATATATATAAATATATATATTTATTTATTTATTTATATGGGTCTATATATGTATGAGCCTATATATATATATATATATATATATATATATATATATATATATATATATATAATATATATATATATATATATGTGTGTGTGTGTGTGTGTGTGTGTGTGTACACAATATCGCTATTATTGTCATTCAAGACTAGTCAGAAGTTAAGCAGATGACACGATGACACATGTCATAACACACCAGTTATGTCCCTCTGATCGTGGTGTGCCAGGCCTCAAATCCCGGATCCTTGTCACTCAGTTAAATGTGTTCTTACCGCATTTTATGGCCGTCGAGGGCGACGCCGATGCGACTAAAAATAGCAGCTGGAAAATCCCAAACGACTAACCCACGAAGCACTTGTAAATAAGGGACTAGGCTGGCGGCGAAGTCGCTTGTTAGTGCTTAGGGCAGGTGCGGTGTTGTTGGAAAAATAACAATAGAAGCTTTCGCGCTGGTTTTTGAAGGGTTAGCAGTAGGGATAATAATAAATGACGGTATCCTATGCATTTTATAATGAGAATAATTGAGTACGATCAGCATAAAAATCAGCATATAGCTTTGGTACTAACGTGTTGTCAAACTGATTAATGCTGCCAAACTAATTGTTTTATGGGGAGTAACTACATTAACGCACACGGACACGCATATACAGGATTACTAAAACACAAGTTTACATTAACATCTTTTCTAGGAAAATGCATATGAGTAGGCCAAGTCATTTGAATGGTGTGTACTTAGCCTTAGTATGAGGAGGGGGGGGGGGTGAAATAAATCTTCAAGGCCTAGGTGAATAAAAAAAGATACTTACTTCATAACTGTTCACTTAAATTAGTTGTATCGCAAGCTACGGCAACTTTCACATTAGTTTCATGACACGAAACTGAAGTTCCTAACCTACTCCATAAAAATTCTAAGCGATATCCGGGTAAAACGGCGAATTTAATCCCAGTATTTCCCTAGACAAGTTCTGTAGCTCTTTGCATTGGCTTTATATTAGAATTTTTTTATTTTATTTCTCAAGATTGAAACAAAGTGCACGTGTGACGATAAGAAATAATGAGGTATATTTTTACATCCCCGCCCTCCCCTCACCACACCCTTCAACTCGGCCCTCACTTCGATCAAATTTCAAAGTTCAGAGTTCATCCCCAGCCAATGTCGTCATCAAGTTCTCTCAGGGCGCTGTCTCGCTGTCAACAGATGTCTCGATCTCGTGTCGAGGTGTGTCTCAGTATATGTCTCGTGTGGAGGTGTGTCTCAATAGATGTCTCGTTCTCGTGTTGAGGTGTGTCTCAATAGATGTCTCGCTCTCATGTCGAGGTGTGTCTCAATAAATGTCTCGTGTCGAGGTGTGTCTCAATAAATGTTCGATCTCGTGTCGAGGTGTGTCTCAATAAATGTCTCATGTCGAGGTGTGTCTCAATAGATGTCTCGCTCTCATGTCGAGGTGTGTCTCAATAAATGTCTCATGTCGAGGTGTGTCTTGTCGCCAATCACTAGCTAAGTTGTGAGACCTGTCTTGTCACAATACACTACTCACGTTGTGAGACCTGTCTTGTCACAATACACTACTCACGTTGTGAGACCTGTCTCGTCACAATACACTACTCACGTTGTGAGACCTGTCTTGTCACAATACACTACTCACGTTGTGAGACCAGTCTTGTCACAATACACTACTCACGTTGTGAGACCTGTCTTGTCACAATACACTACTCACGTTGTGAGACCAGTCTTGTCACAATACACTACTCACGTTGTGAGACCAGTCTTGTCACAATACACTACTCACGTTGTGAGACCAGTCTTGTCACAATACACTACTCACGTTGTGAGACCAGTCTTGTCACAATACACTACTCACGTTGCGGGGCCTGTCTTGTCACGTGACCGAGAACGCTGCCTCAGCTTCAACCCACTGAGTAAAGGTGAAGGTCGGAGCTATCCTCACTTCCTCCCGAGCTGTTTCATTTTCTCAATTATCTCAAAGGTCGCCTTTCGCAGTCTTTTCAATCACTTTCTGTGCAGGCCTGTCATTAATGACTTCTTTTCCGATTCCCCTCACATCTGCTCACACACACGCTCTCACACACAGACACACACACCCTGGGAATATACGTCAGTCATAAAAATAACAGTTCTTTATAGAGTTTTCAAAAAATTCATTTTGCTAAGTTACTGTATGTGTGTGCATTGGTTGTTCCCTAGTGAGATTGCTGTTGTCATATTATCAAAACGTGATGCTCAATCTATCAACTAACACTGATCTGTGCCCATTATTTGAACTGTCAAAATGTTTCAGCAACTCCTGGGTAACTGCAAACCTCAGAAACACTCGTTTGTCGGGTTTTTTATTTTTATTTTATCCAAGTTTAAAAATAAATGTGTATAGTTTGTTGCTGTTTTCGAATACTGTTAAAACATATTATCACACACACAAAAATCACGCGTAAAAGAATATTTCGTCTTAATGAATTAGATGGCAGCTGTGAAAAGATTCGGAAACGTGAAGATGTTGGTAGATATTTTCTGAGGTGGATGCACCCAGTGTAGGAGATATTGGCTGACATCAGATCAATCGCCCGCACGCACAAAAAAAGTACTTTATGTTCGCGTCAAGGCTACTCTTTCGTGTGTGTATATATATATATATATATATATATATATATATATATATATATATATATATATATATATATATATATATATATATATATTCGTATATATATATATATATATATATATATATATATATATATATATATATATATAGCACCTGCAAGTTCTGACTGTTTGCATGCCATTTGTACGGTCAATATATAAAGAGAAAAAAGTTTCTATTTCAGCCTCGACTGCAACACGATAAATCAGTAGATGGCAATAATGTATTTGACCTTCTCGCAACTTCCATGTTCAAATCTATCCAAACGATTCAATCACGCCGTCTTTAGCTGGTGAACCACACCGAATAGTTTAACCCAAGGCATCCTAACCGATCCCAGTTTCACTTCTCGATAATGTTATCTATGGCGCAATCGTCATCGGTTTCACAATCAAAACTGGTATTCGAACCCGCGAATACGCCGCTTACATCACGATCAATAATCCATTCGATTTCCGAGAGACATACAATACAAATATAGTTACTTAAATAGACTTTTTTTCCCCTCACAACGATGTTTTTTGTGGGAATACCGCGCCGGAGGGGAGGTTAGTTCTAAGAAACTTCTACCCGTATTCCCTCCCCTTACCAGGAGAAGATAACTAGGATGCGATTATGTAACAGCTAGTCGGGATTCAAAAGAGATGTTGATTATATTGGAACTGTGGGTACGCCAGACGGGGGGGGGGGGGGGGGGGGGGGCTAGACAAAAGGCAACACGGAGGGGAACAGCGCCCCCTTCCCCCCTTGACCTTTCAAAAGAATGGAAAAAGCTTTTTTGTTCAATATCCGAAGCATTGCCACATCCGCCTGCCCCATCCCTGTATTTAGTAATGACAGGGTATTTTAGGTAAATAAAGCTAATTGAACTTACACAAAATAGGCACCTCATTCATTAGCCAGATCTACAAGTATTGGATTGGATTGATGATACACAAGGCTAGTCCTCTAGGAGATTCAAGTAATACAAAAATACTAAACTTTGAAAATCGGCATGTGACGTGAGTAGTATATGACATCAATCCCGTCAGTTGCGGGTTCGGAACCCATGTCGTCAGTGTAAATGTCTATGATATTTTGTTCTTGACAGCGCTCCCTCTTACCCCTAGCTGGTCCAAGGTTGGAATTCCCACCACACATCTAACCTTTACCCCCGAACTCAAATGAAGCTTAACTTAAACTAAAAACATAACCCGAACTAACCCTAAACCAGTGGTTCTTAAAATGGGTTCCGTCGAACCCCAGGAGTTCGGTGGGTCAGTTTCAAGGGGTTCGCTGGAGGTCAAGACACACACCCGACTCATATGATCCACGATCGGATATTTTCAGTGCGAATCATAAAATTATTAAGAAGGGTGAATGCACACATGAAAGTTGCAATATAAACAGAAAGTGATATTTCAACGCCAAGGGTAGACATATGAAAGTTGAAACTGGATGGATTCGGTGCCTCCAAAAAAGGTTAAGAAACAATGTCCTAAATATAACTATAAATCCTAGGATATACATTTTGTCATTAGGTGTGGGTACAGCTAAAAGATAACTATTTAAAAATAGAACTCCCCCCCCCCCCACCTTCCAGACCTACCCTTTAGATAACAGGGCAGCTGAGCGGTCAGTTGAATGCCTGACCTCACCCTGTGTAGCTCCCCCATCCGGCGATTTTAAAAAAAAAAGCCATGCCGTGACGTAGCTAGCAGACCACAAGCTGCAAAGTTAGATCGGACATTTTTTCCCCCACTCTTTCGAAACGTTATCGATTGTACGTGTGGGAGGTCAGCCTGACCTGTCAGAGAACCAATCAAGCCT